>NC_044066.1:18650453-18825453 GCF_902167405.1 Gadus morhua | reverse complement strand
AAGGAACCTTGATTAAGACGCAGATGAGGGATCCCTCCACACATGGACTCTAGGAGTAGGAGCGGATTGGAAGATATAGAATGGTAGGCTACTAAGAACCAGAAGATATGTTATTGAATTCGATGCTGCATTGAAGCTTTTATGGCTTCCTATTGTTGGTAGTGCACAGCAGTGTTGTCCAACTTTATACAGCATATTATCAGTTAGCCTGATTATTAATATTGTAGTGGCATAGGCTATTAAAATCGGAGAAGCGGAGGCGTGCTACTATTTCTGGTCTTCACTTTGGCTATCATTAGCAGATATAATATTGCACTAATTAAAAAAATATGAATATTTTATGTCATAACTTTGTTTAGTTTGGAGAACAAAGCAAAGATTACAGAAATCTTTACAATTACACCCAGGAACCAGGTTGGAAATCGCTAGCTTCGAGCGATAGTGTGGGTCTGTCTCTGTATATGATATTATTACGTATACATATTACATATTATGTTTTAAAGGGAAAAAGCCAGCGAGCTGTGGAAGTGGCTGAAGGGGCTGGAGGCCGAGAAGTTTGATCTGTGTGAGGTGCTGAAGAAACAGAAATATGACGTGAGTTATTGTTTTTTCATAAAACAAAGTAAGTCAACAATGAACTTAAAATATTAAAGTAAAAATATAATCAAATTCAAAGCTACAACTTAGTATGTTCAGCAGAAGTAGAGCCTTCATGGCAATGATTCCTTAATTATATTTTGTCGTTGTTTTAATTAAGAGAGTTTAATTTTGCAATAACTTGCATTTTTCAGAACACACTGACAAGTATGTCAAAGCAAGGTCTTTGTTCTATTTTGATTTAAAATGTAACTGATTATGTTGCTTCCACAGAAGAGGTTGCTTTCGTTAAACATTGGAACAACACCACAAACCACAACAGCTGTTTCGGCTTGGTGAAGTCGTACCAGTTTAAAGTAGCAGGAATGTGCAAAAGAATAATAAGAACATGGTGCTGAGCTCGCTGTCTCTGCAAAGCATCAGCAGTCACTAGCTAGCTTCGGTTGAAACGGTCACCGGGATATCAACTGTTAAACTGCGTCAAAAACAGAAAACAAAACATCAAAACTACTTTGATTTAACTTTCAGATAAAAGTGCTTCAGAACCGAGTCTCTGAGCAACAGAAGTTGTGAGTACATGTGGCTGGTTTGGCCTTGGTCCTGCTTGTTTAGAGTTTGGCTTCATTTGACCTTTGTACTTACTGCTATGAGTGTCAGGCAAGCACTCACTGTGGGGACAACGGACCGATGGTTTCGCTGGACCCCACGACCTTAAGGTGATACCGTTAAGCCCGTCTGTGTTGTATGTGTCGCACACCTAAATCGCGGTTCAAAGAATGTGACTTAGATGGGGTTACCGCCAAAGTGGGCTACCATAATTTCCCCTTGGGCGCTAACTATCTAGGCTGGGTTGTAGCAACCCGGGTTCAGTTCTGAGCCTTGCGGTTTTCTGCCACATGCTATTCCTCTCCCCTCTCATCTTCGAACCACCTGCTTGTCTCTTTCCCTGCTGCTTCCTGTCCATGGAGGTGCAAGAAGAGCACCTCTCAGAAGAGTGGGTCGCTTTCACAACAGGACAATACGACACACCCTGGTTTTCTTATGGTGATGGTAGAGCCGAATCTGACGGGTAAAAACGCCACGAAAAATAACACTGACAACGTTGGCAATGGAGCAACCCCGTCTGCCTGCCATCTGAAGCCTGCTTCCAGCCAAACTGATTCAAAGAAACAAAGGGGTTTCTGAGCTTTTTCCGAGGGTCTTTTTTCGAAACGAAGACTGGAAAGACTCGCGCTTCAGCGGGATCACTTGACGCAAAGTCGATGTGACCTTTTCAGAAAACTTTTTCCAGCAGCCGAAGCCCCCTGTGAAGCCTGACAAAGAGTTGACACGACTGTGGAAAAATAAAAAAGAAGTCGAAATTGAAATGGAGGAAGAGAAAAAAAAGAATAAACCCAACAAAAACCTTGCATCTTTTATTTTCGGAACAAAAGCATAGTCATGCAGAAGTCACGAGAGAAAAATAATTCGACTGACGAACGTCTTCTGGCATATGCTGTCGATGATGTTGCAAGCTCGATTCGCTGGAGCTGGAAGCACGGTGAAAGGCTGAAGTCGTTAGTGCTGATGAATCAGTGAATCACTTACCAAGCTCCATCGTGGTGTTCGCCTAGTGAGGGCCGTCTCTTCCAGTTTCTGGCTCAGGAGAGTTCTTGTGCCGTGTTTCTTTATGTGTCTGTTGTGCACCTGTCTAGCGCTGTCCCTTTGTGTTGTTATATGTCCTTCACAGATCAATCAGCTCCTGGCTCGTGTTCATGACAACCAGAGGTAAGCAGGGAGAACTCAACATCACCTCTCTCCTTGGAAACAAGAACCTTGGTTTTATTTTATTGGTTTATTTTTCCTGTTCAAAGATGACAGATGAAATATACACCCAAGTCTCTGGGTGGAAACGAGGCCATTATTCAATAATATTCACACAATCACGCATCTTAACACTTTTTTTTTTTGTTTGATATCTTTGTACCCCCCGTTTACACCCTAGCCCTGCCACCAAATACAGGGCGTAAAACGCCAACAATATCAGGGCCAATGCAGGCAAGATACGGGTAATTACACCATAAAACGGGGGGTAGAATGGCAGGTTATTTTTTTTACTGTACATTTATTCTATTTTCTATCATCTTGCGCAGAGCAAATGAAACCAAAACATTTCCCAGAGGATACTTAAAGCAATCTGAATTTGAATTCCTCTGCTTGCACACACATCATGTGGTTATTGTGGAAATTACTTCTTAAAAATAAACCACAAACAACAGAGCAGGGAAGTACAACAGCAGGAGCTCCGCGCAAAACTGTCAGATACACATTTTCTCCACACAGCTCCTTATATTGTATTCACTTCACACAAGACTATTAAATATCTCATTACCCAACGCATTCACCGTACCAGGCAAGTAAGCCATTGCTTTGGTTTCTATGGTGACATCCTAAATCGGAACACCGGGGAAAAAACAAAACAACGAAAGGCCTTGCTCATATCATGCATGGAAATCTTATTTTTAACAATCAAAAGAGTATGTTTCTTGCCATCATATTTCTCCTGACACTTCGTCTCATGTAACTACGGACACCATTCTCGGTCAACTCATCACTCTCTTTAATTGATTGCTTAATTTTCTTTAATCTTCCTCTCTTCATTCATTTCCCTCTCCTCATCACCTACCATCAGTCATCCAATCAATCAACCAATCACCTGGAAAGCTTGTGTCCTCCTTACCCACGGCGATGTGACTCCCTCTTTGTGCTTCGAAGTCTTCCTCAGTTAGCAAACTTTATGAAACGAGGTCCTCGTCTGTTCTGTTAAAGCCACGGAACCGACCGACCCCCCCCCCCCCCCCCCCTCCCGGTGGGATCAGTCTGATGTCAATCAAATTTGAAGTTTTCCTCAATGTAGTTCTGTTCAAAATCCCCAAACGTCTCAAAAAGTGTGTGTCTTCACTCAAAGTTCATTCTTTAACAAAAAAAAGTGTCATTCTTCAGTATAAGTAAGTACAAAAGGAAAAGTTCAGCCAGTCTTTGAGGCAGAAGGAAATGCAAATCCGGTAAGTCTTAATACTCTGTCAGTCTAACCAAGGGCCTTTTGTCAAGCTAGACTGCAGGCAAATGCTGAGGCCAACGGCGCATAGAAAAACACGCTTTAAATAAACCTTATAGGTAAACAACTGCTGCCAATTGGACACCAATGTTGTCTTACCATCTAACGCTGACCTGTGTGAGAGATGTGTTGTGTAGTTCCTCAACATTTAAAGGCATGCTACCCAATGTGCATATCCCATTCCATCTGTTCACGCCCCGCATCTTGTCACCAAGCACTAATTCCACTTACTACTTCTTCATGAAAGGGAAATGCATTCACAAATTGCGATGTTGAAGGCCTACATACATTGCACCACGTACGCAGCGAGAGAGAGAGCAATAAAAAGATGGAGAGAGATATATACTGAACCTAGCTACTGTAGATAAGTAGATGGATATATAGATGATGGAGATACTGTAGATACATAGATGGATAGATTGATCTAGATACTTTTGATAGACAGAGACAGATAGATATGTAGAGAGAGCTAGAGATTTTAAACATTCGTGCAAATAAATCAAATATTTTACGTATTCCAGATCAGGAGTAAGGATTGTACCATAACATTTTTCCAAGGTTATAAGTTACATATTATACCACCAGGTGTGAGTATGATTAGCTGTTGCAAGCAGTTTTGAAATTCGGCCTCTTCTGACATCACAAGTGGGCGTGTCCACCTAAATGTATGACGGATAGATGTGCAACGTTTGCTACAGTCCACAGGGAAGGCTGGTAGACTGATCTATCCAGCGCACGTCTAGGGGGACACGCCCGCTTGTGTTGTCAGAAAAGGCAGATTTTTTAAAACATCGAGTAACGGCTAATCAATCACACCTGGTGGTATAACCTTTAATGCCTCAGACGAGGTCCTCTCACCCATGATTCTGTTTGGTTTGCCCCACAGCGCCAAAGGCAGGGGCAAGGCCAAGGGCCGGCTGAGGTAGACCTGACCCCTAGAGCCGGAGAAGCCGACCGGGGCCCGGCCGACGACGGCGACAGTAAACCACCACGGGGTTACACTTGTATTGTTGGTATCACTTCATGTAGACTAGCCCAAAACCAGCCTCCGAGCAAATTAAAATCTACTCGGCCACAAAACACAATAAATATGAATTAGAGTTTTTTTGTGTGGGTTTCCTTTTTTTTCTTTTAAACTGTAATTATTTTTGTGTGTGCGCCAGAGTGGACGCCAGTTCAGCTTCGGTTTCAGAATAAGCCATTTCTTTTATAATTGAATTGCTCGTTTTGTTTATTTTTATATGTAACGATCCGAACACTTCCCAAAAAAAAAGCTGTATCAACAACATAAATGTATTTAATCATCAGGGAAATTATATTCACAGTCATTCACATAGAGACAATAACATTATTAACAACTAAATTTCACATATTTTCAGCACAATGTAAACAATGAAATAACTTAATGCAGTGAACGGTCACAATGATTTGGGCTCTTGCACACACGCACACACACACACACACACACACACACACACACACTCGCATGCACGCACACAAACACACACACGCGCACACCTAACAAGTATTTAAATTAGCATAGAGTGCCTATGGACATATCTTTCTATACAATACCGCATGGTACAGTGAAATCAGTGATGTGCCTAAGTCCAGTGATTTGAGTATGTAAACTACGTAGCTTTTGTTCAACAGGCTGAAAGCTGTGAGTAACTCATACATTAGAATTCTGTGAACCCTTTCCCCTTCAGGGCTCCCCTGGCTTCTTCCCACATTATAATACGCTCATTTTCAAAATGCTACCGGCAACAGATAGAAAGCTAAATGAATTATGGATGCGTTTTCTAATTTTCTCAGATCCAAAACATACCCGAGAATTCTTTGTGTGGCTGCAAAAAAAAAAACCGGCCCGTCATTATACTGCTACTTGGTTGCCTGACAAGAAAGAAACACACTTTTTGCCCTTCAGCTGAATTCAATCATAATTCCTCCAGGAGTTTCTTGTGTGGATGTGTACGCAGAAAAGAATAACTTAAAAAGGAAATTATAATAACAACCTGGTGTTATACTTCACAATAACTAAACGCAACAGTGCAACACAGACCTAAGCAATATGTATCAGATTCAATTCTAAACATGGCCAACTTTAGTTCCCCTTTTGGGTGGCTGGGGTACTTATTCGTTTACCAAAATATAGCCGGGGATACGGCAGTGCATATTCACCGTGGCAAATCTGAGAACTTGCAGCTCTTTTCAGACAGGAAGGTGTCTTCTTTGTTTCATGACACAGTGTTGTGATATGGGGATAGGAGCAGACCTCTCTCAGACAAGATGAGTCGAGCCCAGATCATCGGGCTCCATACCTAGAGGTGGTCCACTTGACATCTACTTGATCACCACAGATGAGTCTCTCTGATCTCTGCAATCACCTGGCTAGCCTTCTGCAGAGCCTGTTGAAAACGAAGAAGAACAAGACACACACACACACACACACACACACACACACACACACACACACACACACACACACACACACACACACACACACACACACACACACACACACACACACACACACACACAGACAGAGAGAGAGGATGAGAGAGAGAGAGAGGGAGAGAGAGAGAGAGGCAGAGAGAGAGACAATGGTTGAGTTAGGATACTACAGTTCCATAAAGGGGAGCTTGTTCGAATCCTACGTGCATCCATCCTTCAACGCACGCTCAACATTCACTACACCAAATGTAAACTACAACAAAAGCTGATCTTGCTTCCTTTTGTTCATTATACATTTTCTATCTTACTCAATCTATTATGAAGACTATATAGTCACCGCCACAAGATTTCGATGTTTACAAGAATCAAAGCTAAGCTAAGTTAGCTGTAGCCTGCCATAGAGAGGTGGATGCTGGCCTTTGATTGGATGGACACGTACAAGGCTCTGAAACCAAGCATCATAACCTGGTTATGATGCTTGAGTGCGGCGGTCTCTGCACTCCTCGACACGCCCTTGTACACTCTACCCCAATTAGTAAGTAAGCCTATTACTTATCTGAGCCCAAAGTGGTCGTCAAAGCGGCTTAGAACCGATGATACATGCGCCGTCATTAGAGAAAACTTATAAGGAAGCTTATAGAAATCCGAAAGTTATGATTGGCCCAGATCATCCACCATCAACAGTCAACATTCCCTTCACATACCACTGTCATCCTGCCCTCAACCACAAATGTAATTACCGTATCTAATTTTATCCTTCTATACTTAATGCACCGTTGGTCACCGCCCAAAAGAATTTAGAACCCTCCATTTGTCCTGTACATTTGTATGAATTGACAAAAAAAAAGAGTACTTTGACTTTGAAACCGCCATAAGTCGTGTCCTCCATAGTGAAGGAACAGGTGTTGAAGCTCACCGCCGGGTGAAACAACAACAAACGCGACCTTCCCCGCCGTCTCTGCGCTCACCTGCAGCATGTCGGCCGACTCCTTGCGCC
Source organism: Gadus morhua (assembly GCF_902167405.1). Lineage (NCBI taxonomy): Eukaryota > Metazoa > Chordata > Actinopteri > Gadiformes > Gadidae > Gadus > Gadus morhua. The sequence goes on along the minus strand of NC_044066.1, from coordinate 18,818,308 downwards.
GCTGAGCCATGTCCTCCGATTCGGTCAGCAGTTCGTTCAGGAGGCCGGACTTGTACAGCTGGCCAACCAGCTCGCTCTGCAGGCTGTCCTTCACGTGGTTCACCAGGAAGTGCATCACCGCCTTCGGCACACTGCAGGCAGGGGGGGGGGGGGGGGGGGGGGGGGTGGACAGACGAACGGAGAGGGAACAGATGGTGCGTTACCTCAGCAGCAGATGGAGCAGGAGACAACGGGGGGACTGGTTTTGAAACCAGAGAAATTAAGAGTGTGTGTCGTAGACAAACACGGTTAAGGCTTTCATGGGAAGTTTCTGGTGCCCGCGGCTTGAAAGCGTTCAGATACGGTCCCCTGGGAAGAGGCTGTGGGAGTCGGGATGAGGACGACTGCGTGGGCTGGCCTACTTGGGCTACGGCTGCCCTGTGACCCTTATGATGGTCTCGAGTTAAAGTCAATCGATGGACAGACGCGTAGTTGCGTAGTTACATGTCATCATCATCATCATCATCATACTTTATTTTATCCAGGCCGGGAATTATTCCTCTCCTGAGGGTGGTGCCTCTCTGACTGTCGTAGTCGTCTTAAACGCCCTCTCCACCCAGAGCGGTTCTGGCCGTCCGTGGAGTCCGTGCCTCGCCCGGCCCTGCCCCACTCCTTCCTCCCACGTCTACTTCGGTCCCCCCGGTCTCTTCTCAGAGGGCACCTCCAGTAGTCTCTCACACATCGCGCTCACAATCTGTTGATCGGGAGGTTTCTTAAACGGCACGTGGGCGGAAAACTCCCGTACCTGTCCTGGATGTTCTTGCGCACGATGAGGAAGTAGGACTTGATGAGCCGCTCGATGACCTCGCAGTCCCGCTGTTCCCGTGACGACAGCTTCCTGGCCACCGGTACGGGCTGAGAAGGAGGAGGAGGAGGAGGAGGAGGAGGAGGAGGAGGAGGAGAGCGAACAGGCTGAGTTCAACGACTGACGTTAAACATTAAACACCAAAAAGGAAACAAAACCAAAAACGCTGCGCTTAGCTTCGAGGAGCGTGGCGGTGGGCCCTTATCCTCACCACATCCAGCAGGTTGACAGCTCCCTTCAGGGGACTCCCGGGCCCCGAGCCAGGGGCCTCCTCCCCCTTCTTCAGCATCCCCCTCCAGTTCCCCGTGCCATCCCCGTCCGCCTGGGGCCCGCCGGCCTGCAGACAGCGGGGAACACAACCGGGTTCAAAACCATAATGAGAGGAGAGGAGGGAGGCGCAGGGCGCCCAGGCAGCGCAGAACGAGGAGAGAGAGAGACAGAGAGAGAGAGAGACAGACACAGAGACAGAGACAGAGACAGAGACAGAGACAGAGACAGAGACAGACAGACAGACAGACAGACAGACAGACAGACAGACAGACAGACAGACAGACAGACAGACAGACAGACAGACAGACAGAGAGAGCAGAGAGAGCAGAGAGAGCAGAGGATTAACAGAAGTATGCACACGCTTAATGGTACGATTAGAGGAGAGATCAAGACAAAGACATCGAGGCGTACAGCACTGGATATCGGGGAGAACAGATCAGGTAAATAAGCTCTCTGTTGAACTCGAGACGGAGCAGTTTTATCTGTAGGGAGGAGCCGGATATCCCTTCAGCCAAACAGCACATGCATAAATCACTTTGCTTTTGACATCTACAAATTAGTTAGGAGGGAGCATAGGTCAAGTTGAGAAGTAGCTCCTGCAATTAAGGAAGTTGTTTTCTGAAAGACAAGCATAGCATCACTGGGGAGGGGGCACGAAAAGTTCACAGATAGCAAACCAACACAGAAGGAGGAAGGCGAGACAAGAAGAAGCAGAAGGCATGAAGGCAAGAAGCAGATATCCGAGTAGACTGCAAACCAAGGAGCATTCCTACAAACAACCATGCCCGTTTCACACACCAATCCACCGACTCATGCCCCCAATAAAAACACAACCAACAACCGGCCCCTACCAGCGTAGCTAGCCAGCGTAGCTAGCCAGCTAACTAGAGAGCCTGGCTGCTAGCAGGCAATTTTCTAGTTTGCCCGGCTGTTAACAAGCCAACTTGTTAGTTTGCCAGTTAAGCAAACTTAGGAGCTAGTCTGCCAGTTTAGCCCACTTCCTAGCCAGTGGGATGGTTTAGCCAGCTTGCTAGCTAGCGGGCTAGTTCAGGCCAGTTGCTAGCTAGTGGGCTAGCTTAGCCGTTTGAGCGAGCACCTTGGCACCGTCCATGTCCAGTGGGGGGGCCGCACCTCGACCAACAGACTAGCCAGAGAGAGGGGGGAGGCAGGGGGGGAGAGAGTAGAGGAACAAGCAGGGGAAGATAATGAAGAACAAAGAAAATACAAGCTGGCAGTTGAGAGACCTTTTGAGGTTTGGGAAGAGAGAGAGAAAGAAGGAGGAGGAGGAGAGAGCGAGAGAGAGGGAAAGAGAAAGAGAAAGAGAGCGGGAGAGAGAATGAGAGACAGAGACAGAGAAAGTGAGAGAGAGAGATAGGGAGAGAGAGATAGAAAATTAGAGCTAGACAGAGAGAAAGAGCGAGAGCGAGAGCGAGAGCAAGAAGGATGCGGAGAGAGAGAAAGCGAAAGAGAGAGCGGTAAGGGTGGATGGAGGTAGAGAGAGCGAGAGAGAGAGAGAGAGATAGATCAAGGGTATATAAATTCCTTGACAGAAGCTATCCGGCGCACTTCTTCGTGCCAGATCATTATCTTGAAGTGTTGTGAGCAAAACAGCAAAACATCTAAAACAACCGACGCCTGACTTCAATCACACCGTGTGGACCGTTGCAAGCTCCTCTCCGGAGCTTTTGTGTTAGCAAGAACAAATACATATCACAGAGTACACACGTCGGGCCTGGCGGTGGTGAAATATCAAACATCGTTGGGTTGGTCTGCTCTTACCTTGTCCCTGGGCACTGAAGTGGGAAGCTCCCTCATTCGGTTCCTCCTCTGTTCCTACAACACACAAGATATGGGAACTTTATTAACAAAAGTTTAAAGTCCAAGTAAATATATATCATTTGCTTTTATAGATAGGTCTATTTTTTTAGTATACGTTGAGGGAGCAATTCCCCACTATTGAATACAAATATTAATTAACTTTCTCAAGTAGAGGAAGAAAATAATTATGTAGCCGTACTTGTTTAATCTCATTTCTTATTGCATTCATTAGTTTGTTCTTCAAGATTGAACTTCTTAAAGAACACCTGAATAAATACTTTATATATCCACTCATCTAATTAAAAAAAGTATGGATGAGTGGGGAAAAAAGGAAAAGTTACTAAACTGGAACTTTTGCACTCTTCTTACTGGAAGACAGTACTTATTGAGAAGCACACACACACACACACACACACACACACACACACACACACACACACACACACACACACACACACACACACACACACACACACACACACACACACACACACACACACACGAGTCCATATTAAAATCAATAGCACGGCCACTATCTCAAAAGTACATTTGGAGACTTTATTATAAAACATAATACAAAAACAAAAAGTACATACTTCTATATTGTTGTTGAGGACCCCACAGGCATCTGCAAAGTCTGGGTGTTTGGTGTTGATGTAGGCCAGCTCAATAGCCACCAGATTATGGACCTATCAAGATAAGAATGAATAATGACATAATGAAAAACATCATCATGGTTCATGAAACACCTTCAATTTAAACTCAGTGAGAAGCCGGGCTGATAAGAGTGTAAGAGGAGGGGGAGAGCTAAGCCTGGGAGGTAGTCTCTGTACTGGGCCCTGGAGGAGGAAGAGGAGGAAGGAGGAGGAGGAGGAAGAGGGGGAAGGAGGAGGAGGAGGGGGAAGGAGGAGGAGGAGGAGGAGGAAGAGGGGGAAGGAGGAGGAGGAGGAGGAGGAGGAGGGGGAGGAGGAGGAGGAGGAGGAGGAAGAGGTACCATCTCGTTGGTGATGGGCAGACGCTTCCTCAGGAGGGAGGTGACCACCTCCACGATGGCGTCGTGTAGCTTGGGGAACCTCTGCAGCTCCTGCACACACACACACACACACACACACACACACACACACACACACACACACACACACACACACACACACACACACACACACACACACACACACACACACACACACACACACACACACACATTATGAGTTTCATAACTTCATTACTCGAAATGAGAACACCAGAGAAAGGAGCATTGGGAGTTAAGTGTGAACAAGACCGTCCAAATGGACCCAGAACAAGAGAGGATGTGACACACAGCCAAGTTGTATACTAATGATGTGAATAATCACTGGGGTACTAATCTGCTTTAAGCGTATCGCAATATTAAAGTGAGGTAGTTTAGGAACATTATAAAATATATTGGGGTATAGATGACTTCATCCATTATTCAGGTGTGGTAGTGCAGACGAGTTCATAACATCATTAATAATGATAAAACTGTATTTATAAAGGCACTTTTCAAGGTATGAAGAGACAAAATCATAAAACAATGGTTTTAAATGTCACCTTGAAGTTGCTGTGGGTAAGATTTGACAGGCTTTAAAAGAGCAGGAGAATAGAGCAAAGAAATTTAATTAAACCCCCAAAAACTTTCCCTGCCTCCCTCCCTCCATCATTGAGATTCCAGACAAGATGGATTACCGACCCAATCAGGGAAGAGATGCCCCGATTGGTCACAAATTAGTAAGGAGTGGTCAAAAATCGAAATCTAGCCATACAGAGGCAGGCAGGGCCAACTCAAAGATCTATTCGTCTCGGAAGGCATTTCAATCACCAATAGCTGACGTCTCTCTAATGGCTTCAATCTTACCTACATCAATATTAACCATTTTTAAAAAGCATAAAAGAGTGGTGGCATATTAAGAGAGGAGAAGGACAGAGAGAGTTCCAGTTGGATTAAAATGTGGTAGTTTGGGCCACTTTATATCATCATTATAATAATAAAACATTATTTAAAAGAGTTTAGAATAAGACAAAGAAGAATATCTATGGGTAAAAGAAATCCCATTAAAACCCATTTGTCACATCAGCACTGCGGTGCACTGCGCCCCCTACCTGCCCTCTGTAGTCACTGCAGCGCCCCTAACCTGCGCGCTGCAGTCACTGCAGTGCCCCCTACCTGTGTACTGTAGTCACTGCGCCCTCTACCTGCGTGCTGTAGTCACTGCAGCGCCCCGTACCTGTGTACTGTAGTCACTGCAGTGCACTGCGAATCCCTACCTGCGTGTTGTAGGTACTGCAGCGCCCCCTACCTGTGTACTGTAGTCACTGCGCCCTCTAACTGTGTACTGTAGTTATTGCGGCGCCCCCTACCTGTCTACTGTAGTAACTGCGCCCCCTACCTGCGTGCTGTAGGTACTGCAGCGCCCCCTACCTGTGTGCTGTAGTTACTGCAGCGCCCCCTGTGTCCTTTAGTTACTGCAGCGCCCCCTACCTGTGTGCTGTAGTTACTGCGGCGCCCCCTACCTGTGTACTGTAGTTACTGCAGCGCCCCCTGTATACTGTAGTTACTGCAGCGCCCCCTACCTGCGTGCTGTAGGTACTGCAGCGCCCTCTACCTGTGTACTGTAGGTACTGCAGCGCCCCCTGTGTACTGTAGGTACTGCAGCGCCCTCTACCTGTGTGCTGTAGGTACTGCAGCGCCCCCTACCTGCGTGCTGTAGGTACTGCAGCGCCCTCTACCTGTGTACTGTAGGTACTGCAGCGCCCCCTGTGTACTGTAGGTACTGCAGCGCCCTCTACCTGTGTGCTGTAGGTACTGCAGCGCCCCCTACCTGCGTGCTGTAGTTGCTGCAGTGCTGGATGATGCGCTGCATCTCCTCGTGCACCAGCTCGACGCAGCGCAGGCTGGGCTCCTCCAGACGCTTCACCTGCTTCTTCACCAGCAGCTCGAAGGAAACCTCGGGCACGAACAGGGAGGGACGCGGGCCCTGGGGGGGGGGGGACAGACAGAGGGACAGACAGAGGGACAGAGAGACAGACAGAGGGACAGACAGAGGGACAGAGAGAGGGAGAGACAGAGGGACAGACAGACAGAGGGACAGAGAGACAGAGGGACAGACAGAGGGACAGAGAGACAGACAGACAGAGAGACAGACAGACAGAGAGACGGACAAAGAGACAGACGGACAGAGAGACAGACGGACAGAGGGACAGACAGAGGGACAGACAGACAGACAGACAGACAGACAGACAGACAGAGGGACAGGCAGACAGACCGGCAGACAGACAGACAGAAGGGAAGGGGATGCACACCGTCAGAGCTTGTTTGCGTACGCCTGATGAGGTATCAGTGGGCGTGGCTGTGTGGAAGTAGGGAGTTAAATAAGAGAGGTGGGGAATGGGTGGGGGGTTGTACATACGCCGCCTAGTCGCTAAGGAGGTTTGAGTCCCACCTCTGAAAAAGGTTCCGCGTTCGATCCCCAAAACGTCCTACAGACCCCGCCCTCGAGCAGCCTTGGACAACATGCCCCGCCTTCTTTACCGGCGCCATAATGAACGGCGTCTGCATTCACGGCCGTTTGCTTGGCTTCAATTAACCCGCCTGAATAATCGCGGGTACCGTGTTTGTCTGTTTTTATCCCCCTGTCGAATTTAAGTGACGATTATGTCGACCAATTCAACCGTGTTTGTAGCTCCAACTTTTCGGCACCCTTTCAGAACTGCTTGGCGCCCCAACAGAGGAGTACCGAAAAACAGCTAAGCACGGCTCAGTATTTTCCATCTAGCAAACCGCTCGATGGAATCACGCCATTAGTCTCCTCAAGGCTGACGCATGAAGTGGTGAGGATGGACGGTAAACAGACAGACAGGAAGTGGACGCTGTGCTCACGGTGGCGTTGCGGATGGCGGTCAGGATGTCGATGGTGTTCAGACCGCCCAGAGGGTCCACCGACTCCAGCGTGCGGCCGAACGTCTCGTGGAAGATGTAGCAGATCCGCGCACCACCGCACCTGGCGGACGAAGAAGAAGAGGAAGGAGGAGGTCAAGAGGTAATCCGTGACGCTAAGGCTCAGTTACGGTTCAACGTCGACGCAACGCAATAACCGGTTTTGTTTCTGCGTCGGGTTTTAGTGAACGGACCAATCACAGCCCTTGCTGCTGCGAAACCTCGACGCAAGGGTACAATTTTTGGGAGGCGCACGTCAGGCCCTTACGGTGGACGCAAGGAGGGTCCGCAAGGACCTAATTGGTCCGTAAACCCCTTGCGTTACATCGACATGCAACCATAACTGAGCCTTTAGAGACAAATTCGAACATTTTCATCTGTCATGAACATTCCACTTCCTGTTCGATAAGCCCGCCTTCTTGTGCATGCCTTGCCTTCCAGGTATTGTTGGGTTTTATTGTTGAATGGTGACACCTACTGTATGCAGTGATTTACAGTGGGAGAGATGCTGAATACATGTTTTCAAACTCAAAAATAATCGTTTGAATAATTGTGATTTCAATATTGACCAAAATAATCGTGATTATGATTTTTCCCATTATCGAGCAGCCCTAGAAATAGCTATACCTTGTTTGTGTTACAACTGATTCGCACAAGTAGACAAACCGTATTTCTACAGTGGCCTGTGTACACAGTGTTCATTTTAAACCTTCACAGACACTATTTTACTCTTGACTAGGGCTGGCTGAGTTTGTGTTTGCTGTTAATAGGCAATTACGTGTTTAACAACTCCCTCTTCCGGAAACATGACTGGTCAAAACAAATATGAAGAAAAGAAAGAGAAACGACATGATCACCCAGATATGACCTTTAGATAACAATCCAAAGTCTGATTTCTGAGACTATCGTCCACCAAACCCCTTGCTTGGTTGAAGCAACAGCACCCCCGTGTGGCTGAGAATAGAAAGTGTCACGAGTGAGTGAGTTGTTAGTTATATGTTATTGCAGAACTTCTGGAGGGAGAAGGCACAGAGCCTGAACGAACATAAGGGGAAGAGGGACACCTGGTTTCCTGTATGTTAAAGAGATACTCAGAATTGTTTTAGGTTTTAATGAGCGCAATCCAACAGTGGCCAGTCTACAAGGTGTTCATTTAAAACCTTTACAGACTTTTTTTTCTAGGAAGCTTTGTGTCCCTATCGGATGTGTTCGCTTGTCTTCCCACCGGGAACACTTTACCACTGCACTCCGAGTTCGCGCCCGCTGTTAATCAACTACGCCCTCCCAGATGATCCCAGATCCAGCAACACGATTGGTCGTTATAAATAACGAAGCGACACACACCGAAACGTCCCTGTTCATCCAGGTTTCGAACACGTCTGCCTTCAGCCCGTTCAATTATTCATCCGGCGTTTGATTATTAATGCAAAGTGAGGGGTGTGCGGGACGGAGGGCAGACTCACAGCTCGGTGGTCTCGATGTACTTGGCCGTGCCCTCGATGGTGTTGCAGTACTCGGCGGCGAACTTGGTGATGAGCTGCAGCAGCGTGGCGCTCTGGTCCTCGACGGGCTCGCCGTAGCTGCCGAGCAGCGACTGGTACTGGGCCGCCAGCACGTTGATGCGCGCCTTCAGCTCCGGCAGGCAGTCCCGGATGTGGTGCATCAGCAGTCTGAAGGGGGGCATACGGGTAAACGGAGGTGGGAAACACGCTCACGGAAACACACATACGAGTCACGCGCACGTGTGTAAATGCACACACAGTACAAGTGCATAGGCGTGCACAAACGCATATACGCACACAGACACACACACACACACACTCGAACGTGCGCGTAAATGCACACACGCATGCAAAGGCATGCACACAAATTTACACAAACACACACACGCGCACATACACAGATACAGATGGGTGTGAAACCATGTGCGTAAACGCACACATGGATGCATATAGGCGTGCACACACATGCGCGCACACACACACACACACACACACACACACACACACACACACACACACACACACACACACACACACACACACACACACACACACACACACACACGATGAGCCTTTTCCACAGTATCACCGTGATATTTGATTGATCCCTGAACATCAACCGCTATCGGGGACTTGCATAATGCACAGCCTTTTAAATGTCAAAGGCAATCAACAAGAAAATACATCGGTGTGGTTTATTCAAACCGCAACCATTTTCATTAGAGCTGCTCTTATTATCTCGTCACTATAATTGATTCTAATATATGGAGGCAATGTAATTATAAATGATTCATTATGCATTATCATTGTAACTAATTGTATAATTTATTTGATTGGATGTGTTGCGGTTAAAGGTGCTGTATGCTGTAGGTATGATTTGAGAGTTGTAAAGAGAGATCACAGTAAAGAGCGGAAGAGAGAACTTATAGCTGACTGATCCCAACACCATTCTGAACTTACTGACTGTAAGCTCTTCTTACCTGCAGCGCCTTTAAATTCAGTACTATAACGTACTTCAATATAATAATGTAATTATAGTTTTTTCTATTTTGTACCTTTTAACTTTTTAACACTTTAACAGCATTTTTGCACTTGAACGGCACATAAAACGTAATCACGCAAACAAAATGCAAACTTGACGTTCATGAGCTCAAAGATGATGATTGGTTGTGTCACCTGTTGAGAGTCCTGGCCAGGTACTTGGTCCCGTTCCGATTGGCCAGGGAGGGGTACTTCTTCTGCAGGAAGGCGTGTTCGTCACGGATGGCGTCGGCCACAGTCTTCTTGTTGTTGATGTCCAATTGGCTCCTGAAAAAGAAAATGACAAAATCATGAATACTACACAGAGTCTTCTAAACTTAGTATGGGGGGGCTCCGATATGAAATCAACCCCCCCCCCCCCGAATATTGAGAAGCTAGGGCGAGCTGCTCATAGCATAGTGTAGTCTAGCCTAGTCTAGTGTGTAGTGAAGTGTAGTGGGGTGCAGTGCGGTGTACTGCAGTGTAGTGTATTGTAGTGTAGTGTAGTATACTGTAACGTTGTGTATTGTAGTGTAGTGTAGTAAACTGTAACGTTGTGTATTGTAGTGTAGTGTATTATACTGTAACGCTGTGTATTGTAGTGTAGTATACTGTAACGTTGTGTATTGTAGTGTAGTGTAGTAAACTGTAACGTTGTGTATTGTAGTGTAGTGTAGTAAACTGTAACGTTGTGTATTGTAGTGTAGTGTATTATACTGTAACGCTGTGAATTGTAGTGTAGTATACTGTAACGTTGTGTATTGTAGTGTAGTGTAGTAAACTGTAACGTTGTGTATTGTAGTGTAGTGTAGTAAACTGTAACGTTGTGTATTGTAGTGTAGTGTATTATACTGTAACGCTGTGTATTGTAGTGTAGCATACTGTAACGTTGTGTATTGTAGTGTAGTGTAGCATACTGTAACGTTGTGTATTGTAGTGTAGTATACTGTAACGTTGCGTAGCGTAGCATAAAGCCAGATCCATCCCCACCTGTTGACCACCCCGATGAGGCCCAGCTTGACGGGGATGACCCGGCCCATCAACACGTCCATGGCGTCGGTGCCGGCGTCCATCAGGTCCAGCTTGGTCACCACCGCCAGCGTTCTCCGGCCTGGGAGCAACACACAGTAGATGGAATGCATACATGGAACATGGCTCAAATTCATGTACTACGAAAACACATTTAATTTAACTACACATGCAATGATATTAAAATACATGAAATAACATCTGAAATAATGATAAACATCTCAAATACATGTGAATTGTCAAAATGATCTTAAGAACTCAATACAATAAAAGGGATTGTTGAACAAATTTGGAAAATGTGCTCATTGCTCAACGGCGCTAATAACAGATAGATGTTGTCAGCTTACTGTTACATTAAACTGTAATCAGAAAACGCGGTTATATGCTATAGACCCTAGAGTATCCGTGGTATAAAGGCTGGGACGAATTTCGAAATATAAATAGGTCAACTTTATGTTGAAAGTATAGACCGTCGCGATTCCCATTGAAACAATGACGCGGTGATTATTATTTATTTTCTACGGGTTTCGTTTACTAATTTGTCCTAAACGGTTATGATTTACTAACCGGTTACACGTGTGTACACGTGTACCCATGCACACCCCTAGTACGTGCTTTAACCCCGTGCACCACCGTGGCACCTCCTACAGCACTCTTGCGGCTTGTTTTTTCCGAGTGACGCGGGGACCGAGCCAGCTCTGGGGGCCCTACCGTCGGTGTCCACCTCGCGGGCCACCTTCAGGGCCTCGGAGGTGACGCGGGGACCAAGCCAGCTCTGGGGGCCCTACCGTCGGTGTCCACCTCGCGGGCCACCTACAGGGCCCTCGGAGGTGACGCGGGGACCAAGCCAGCTCTGGGGGCCCTACCGTCGGTGTCCACCTCGCGGGCCACCTTCAGGGCCTCGGAGGTGGCCATGTCAGTGTTGGCGGCGGTGACGGCCAGGATGATGCAGTTGGGATTGGAGATGTGCTTGAGGATGAGCTCCCGGATCTGGACCTCGATGTCCTGGGGCTGGTCGCCCACCGGCACCTGGGGAGGGGCGGGGTCAATGTTGGAAAGACGTGCACGCTGATTGGTTCTCAGGGAACCGAGTCGGAATCTCAGCGGTGTGAATCCACTTTGGACTGAAGGGTAAGGTCCCAAGGGGACCATACCCCGGATTAAAAAGGGATCTAGGAAACCTCAGAGACGGCTGAAAAGGTACTGGGTTCGATCCCCCAATGTCGGCAGGCTATCAAGATGACATAACCCCTGACCTACATCGGAGATGACACGTGTCTGAATATCCTCTTCAGATAAAGACATAAAAAATAAAGACTAAAGAGCATAACCTCAAAGAGTAATTAATACGAAAATAAGGCGTGAGATAAAAACTTGCATCCAGCACCTCTGGGGGGGGGGGGGGGGGCAGAGTCACACCTTGTTCCCTGTTCAGTTTCCGAGATATTATACAGGAGAACATTTAATTAACAAAGGTGGATAGAGCATTTAGAAGTGGATTTGAATAAGTGTATGTCTACGTTGGCCAGTCTACATGGTGTTGATTTGAAAGCTTAAAAAAATACGTTCACCACTGCAGAGTTTGTGTTGGCCAATTACACACTTATAGATTGCCTCCTCGGGCAACATGATTGGTTAACACAAACGCTGAGCGAAATAAAAAGTGAAAAGCCCTCATGCCTCATTCAAGCAGATTGCCTTTACATATTCATCTCAAGAGTGATTTGTGAGACTCAGTGAGAGTCGGGTGCACTGAGGTGCACTGTCGTTACCTTGGTGATGCCTGGCAGGTCGACCAGCGTCAGGTTGACGACGTGGGGGGAGAAGATTTTGAGGTGGATGGGGTCATCACTGATCCCCTGCAGGTGTATAATCAAAGAAAGAGAGAGAGCGAGAGCGAGAAGGAGAGAGAGCGAGAGAGAGAGAGAGACACACACAGAGACACAGAGAGAGAGAGACAGAGAGAGAGAAAGAGTTTGAGAGTGAGAGACGGGAGGAGAAGGGTGCTACATAATTCACAGCCGCAATCAGACGCATAATAAAAAGGAGCTATTTTGGGAGCTTATAATAATAAAGGGGGCAGAGGAAATTGTATAGAAGGACCCCTGGAACATTTCTAAGTAGATGCCATTTGAACACTAAATTCTACGACGACGACGATTGAATAGAGATTTTACAAAAAAAAGCTTTCGAGACAAAGATGCAATACTATCAAGGGAAATCACATGAAATAAAATCAACTGATGAAATAGGTCTAAGGTCGATCATCATATCATAATATTTAATCGTACGATATTCTTATTTTTTTACCAAACATGCAACTTTTCTTGAAAGAGTTGTGAAAACAGACTTTCTATTTGATATGTGTTGAGCGGTTGAAGTAGGGCTTTAACTTTGAAATAGAACCCACCTTATTGCTCCCCGACACTCGCTCGGTTTCATTTTCAATCTCCTGTCGGATTTCCTCAAAATCTGTGAAGATCTGAGAAAACAAAAGGTCATGAACACACACAAACACGCTTGTATTTCTTTTCAAACCCCTATCATATCTCCCTGGGTAACTTCATACCTTATTCTTGGTGTGTAGAAACTTTCCCCAATCCTCTCCTTCTCTGCCTGCAACAAACAAGAAAACAAACAAACCAAAAGCCTAGTTATTCTCGTATCACAGCTCTAAGCTCATGAACATCAGTGGCTACTAGGCTAAAGATGTAGTACGCATCTGTCATGGTCTAACTGGACATGTCTAGTAGAGCCCGACCGATATATCGGCAGGCCGATATTATCGGCCGATATTAGGCATTTTTCAAGCTATTCGGTATCGGCATTTATAATGGCCGATAAATGAATATTAAAAAAAAATAATAATAAAATGACGGAGATCGACGGAGATCATCGGTGTTGTTCATGTGTGCAAGTGTGTTCATGGTAAGTTGGCAACTGTCACGAGACAGACATTGCTTGAATAACAATTAAAAGAACATCCCCATAAATTCTCTAAAGTCGATAAGCATGACTTAATTCATGACTACCATGTCCAGTTTTGCCGTTGTTACGTGTTAGCTGAGAGTGAAAAGGATTTAAAGGATAACTACAAATAACCAATGTTAGGGAAATGTGTTTGTTTTGTTGCGCGTTTCTGGATTTCTTTTTTATATATATATTAGAGCTGTCAAGCGATTAAAATATTTAATCGTGATTAATCGCATTAATGTCATAGTTAACTCTAATTGCAAATTATTTTTCTATGCTAAATATCCCTTGATTTTTTTGTCCCATAATTCTTCTCATTTTAATTCTCTTATCAACATGGTGAAGTGCATCGGCTTGCCTTGTGCAAATGATTTTTTATTGATAACAACATTGGCATATACACTGATCAAAACAGGACGATACAAAAAAAGAGCCTATAGTGCAATTAAACGACTGCTTTGAACAAATGTCATTTGAACATAGCAGTCAGGCTACTGCTTCTTTGTTTTGAGCCAAAGAAAAAAAAAAAAAAAATATATATATATATTTTTTTTTTTATAAAATAATTGCGTTAATCGCGCGATAAAATTTTTAACGCCGTTAAATTTGGTTTGCGTTAACGCCGTTAATAACGCGTTTAACTGACAGCTCTAATATATATATATATATATATATATATATATATATATATATATATATATATATATATATATACATATACATATATCGGCCGATATATCGGCATATCGGATTTTTAAATCACAAAATATTCGTATCGGTATCGGCCTTAAAAATTCTATATCGGTCGGGCTCTAATGTCTAGTAGATACTGGATTTCAGGGGCCGATGCCGATACAGATATTAGGGAGGGAAAAATAACAGATATTGATATATATCGGCCGTTATTCAAAATATAGATATCGGCATGACATGAGCTAAAGGAACCAATTAGCTGCGAGGGGAGCATGCCCCTAGCCAGCTCAGAGGTCACGAGGTCCGGAATTTCTTTAGAGCTAACATTAAAATTGAAGGCTAAGTACATCTGCACAATAAAAACCGCGGTAGAGAACTTCTCAGAGTTGAGTGTATGCTTAATTCTTACTTGTTGTCTTTTTGATGTCCCCCCTGGACCCTAACTCTTACCCTGATGGGGATTCATTACTGACCTTCACCCAGAACATGGTATAAGTCTAGGGAGGGTTAACGTTAGGGCTGCTCGATTATTGGAAAAATCATAATCGCGATTATTTTGGTCAATATTGAGATCACGATTATTCAAACAATTATTTTTGAGTTTGAAAACATGTTGTATTTATTCAGCATGTCTCTCCCCCAAAAAAAGTACACAAAATGGTCAAAAAGAAAATGTTCCAATCTAAAATGATAGACAGATATGTATCCAGCTTTTCTGCCCTTTCTATAAAACATTAAAAAAGAAAAAATCAAATTCAGATTAATCGCCCAGCCTTAGTTTACGTGGATGTGCTCAGTTAAAGCATTTAGAGGATCAACCACCACAGTAGAGGATTTATATAGGAGGTAATTCTATTTAGAAATTGACACCATTTGTCATATCGGCAAACTTATACTACGATAGCGATATATCGGGAATAGGCCAATATCGGCTGATAAAATTGGCAAACTGATATATTATGCAGATTCTTATGTCTACTAAACTACTACAACAACTACTACTACTACTACCACGTTTACTACTACAACGACTATTACTATGGATCCATAAGGAGTGTGTTGCTCTTCAGATAAATAAAGGAATCTGGGCTAGCTGGCTGTTGTTCTAGGGGAACAGGGGATAGCCAGGGCTATTAAAGTGAGGACACCTGTCCTGTACAGACCATCTTTAGAATGGACAGGGTTTTTCCACATGCTGCAGTCTGCTGATGAGGAGAACACAAATTATGATTGTTGGACGATAAGAAGTGATCTATTGAGTCTAGTTGTCCCCAAATGGCAAAGACAGGACACAGTGGACGTACGAGAATGTTTTTTGCCCTTTTTCAATGTTTCTGAAAGGAAAGCTGTTTCTAACGATACATTGATCAATCGACCAATGAAATCCTGAGGCAAAACATGCACCATTTCTAAAGCCGGGACAGATCGCCACTAGGTCAATCAAGTAAGTTCTACTGAGATTCATTACTATACGTTAAGGCCCAATCCCATTTCCACCCCTCCCCCTTGTTTTTGTAGGGGTAGGGCTGTCTCAATTCTCCTTTCAGTTAAGGGCTATCCCCAAGACGTAGGGCTACGTAGCCCTTGAAATTAAGCTTCCAAAGGACCCCATGTCTCATTTCTTAGGGGAACGTTTTACCCCTCTGTATTGAGGGGCAAGGGGAAGGGGGAGGGCTAAGGGACGGAAATGGGATTGGGCCCAAGTCCTTACTTTAGGTGAATGAGTAGGGTAAGGGCAGCTAGCTCAATGCCTTCAGGAAGGCTCCATGTGGACATTGGGATTCGAACGCGGAACCTTTCGCCTGGGAGTCCTCACCACCAGACCATTCTTACCCTCATCCTCCTTCTTACCCCCACACAATAATAGAGCAATACTTCCTTTTCAGATATCTGAAACAGTACAGGATTAGGTGTGGGTTGGGCCTTGAATGAAGCATATCAACTTCTCATCCCATCTTTAACCAACAAAGACTACTCCATTGACCCTTTTCACGGAGGTGTCCTAGTGCAACACAGGTTTCACTCATAACACTAATAATGGAAAAAACTAATCGTACCTACCAGGGGACCGGTAGTAGCCTAACCGAGAGGAAATAAGCCCTCTCCCCCTGCCTGGTACTAACAGTATTAGACCCATCATTTGTGTTACGAGCGACCACTGGGTTTGCCCTGGCCCTGACACCTCTTCGCAGTGGGTCTATTTCGATAAATGTCACACACCGTTCTCGTCACACTTCTTGCCGTCCCCAGGGTCCACGTGGACCAGCTGCAGGATCAGCGGTCGCCTGGTAACGACACCGGTCCCACGGGGCAGCAGGTCTCTGCCAACCAGGCTCTCCAGCACAGAGCTCTTTCCACTGCTCTGTAGACAACGTGACAACACAGCACGATGTGAGGACGTGGCAACAAGACCTGCTGGTGGCAATGCATGTACATGCACCAGTCAGATTGGAGTTCAATGCAATCAATACATGGCAAGAATGTCAATGCAGAATGGATGATTCATATGAAGAGTACAGTGGAGGGTCTATATTACAAAACATACCATGCACCATCATATTATCATGTTAACTAGTCTTCTAGCGATGTATGGCAGACAGTGCATGTCGCTGGAATACTAGTTAATATGATGTGTGTTGCACTACAAATAGCGTTGTATCAGCAGCAGACTGGTTCATAGTTTAGTCTCAGAGCTGACTGTCTCAGTGAGTATGCACTTAGATATATACATTATTCAGATTCATCCACACTGACCTGTTTGGCTAGAGGTTATTAGCATAAACAGCATTTCACTAGGAGGAGACGCACATCATGTGAGGGGGTTTACCTGGGTTCCGACCACTGCTATCTGCGGCAGCTGTATAATGTCTGCTCCGACCGTGTTGAACACATCCTGCAGCTTGTTTATGACCGGGATCAGAGCATCCATGTTCACGGAAGAAACTCAACGATTGGGGACAATTAAACAAATGAAACCGCTGCTGCAATGCTGTGATGGAGCCAAAGTCATTCAATGTCTAACTGTCACCACCATTACAACAACACACCCACCCGGAGAACGTTATCTCGGGAACTGGGATATGGAGTTTCCTCCGACGGCCCCGCCGGTAAGGGTTCAACAGGGGTGACGTAAAAGAACTACAACCACGGTCGGCAGCACAATTTACGACTGTCGTGACGTACTTCGACGAGAATATCTATCCAGGCGTGAACTGCGCATGCGCTTATGTATGCGGACGACATTGCGAGCTCCTGATCGACAACTTTCAGTTCGCTTTCTCCCGTCAAACTTCACGGAGTGGTAACAAGACAACACGACCACGGCAACTGTTTGCTGACTTTGTTGTGCGCTTTCGTTCCGACATGCTGCAGTTTCTGGTGAGTTACGTTAATCGTTGGCGTCTGACGGGTTTAGTTGAATGTGGAGCGATGCTCTTCCTTACATATTTATACCCGTAATATTTGAAACCGCATGATTATTGTTGGCTGTATTATCAGCTTTATCTCAAGACCATTGTGTAAGCTCAACGTCTGTTTATCTCTGATAAACGTATTGTATAGACTCAACGATAAGATTACTATTCATACAATTGTGCCAATAATATGTAATGTTTGACGTTATGATTTTTCCTTTACAGGCAGGCTTCACGTTGGGGAACGTCGTGGGGATGTACCTGGCTCAAAACTATGATGTATGTATACTATAGAAAGTATAGATCAAAGGATCACACATTCATCATGATGTCCATGTTCGATACTTGACAGCGTTAGTTCAGAAATTAAGTCTCGCGAGAGTTCCTTATTGACACAACTGATAACCTAATAAACGAATTAATATCCAAGGTACCCAACATTGCCAAGAAAATAGAAGCCTTCAAGAAGGACGTGGAGGCAAAAAAGAAGCCGCCAGACTAATGTCACATGAGATAAGGAGGGGAAGAAAGAAACTGGAAATATTTTGTTTTTATTTAAATGATACGTTTGCATACGTGAAAAAAAAAAGAAAAAAGGATGACTCTTACTGACTAGAAAATCTAACAGTGCCTTTGCCAGTATTATTGTCTCAGATTTTGATTGGATTTGAATTAAACTAGTGGTCCAAAAGGCAATGTTGACCTTATAATTCACTGTTTGACCTATGTTTTTACACATTATATAATGCACTTGCTGGAATTTGCGAGATTGAAATTGTGTGGTATCACTAATAATAAATCAATGATCTGGTCTCAAAGTTCAGGAAATAATCTTTCAATAGTTGCAGTTATCTAGATATGATATGCAGGTTATCATTATGTAATTCCAAATATGCACAGGACGGTACCATTGTCCTTGTCTTTTGTGTGGATTCTGTGGTTTTGACCATTCATAGGCTACTTTTTGCCCTTGGATTTCTTCTTTCGTCCCTTCCCTTTCTTTTTCTTTTTTTTCTTTGAATTTTGCAACCCAAACCCTCTTAACTCGAGACAGTCCGCAGCATTGTGGGCAATGTAGTACAGGTTTTCCATGGCTGCTGGGCTGAGAATGTCTACCTCAGCCTGGGATGTCCTGGCACTTGAAGATCTCTTTTTGGCTGGCTTCTGTTTAGCCGTCTTCTTGGCAGGCCTCGAGCTGTTTGCCCTCGATTTCTTTGATTTTGGGGGCTTTGAATACAAAAAGAATAGAGCATAAAACACCTACTGTAGTTTACAGACAAAACCACTTATCAAAGTCCAGCATTCAGAAGTTACTAGTTAATGTACTTTACCATTATGAAGGCATTCCTATTCAGATTCCAATGTGATAAGTCATATCCTTCAACATAAACGAGGAATACATAATTAGGAATTCATTAACTTAGTCAGATAGGAGACTGATATGATGCAGAACATGTATTATGTCTGGCAGTGTGTATTGGATAAAAAGAAATGGGTCTTACCTTGGCACTTCAAACTAGCAACAGCTTGGCCTGGAATGGGACAGATATGGCTGATTTGTTGGCATATTGTCGTCCTAGAGACTGTCTGCGTCGTTCAGACTGAATGAATGGAGATGCCGTTCACCAGCAGCCTGTAAATCCTCACCTTTTATTGTATCCGAGGGGCAGCTAGGCAACTGCTAGTAAAAACACTCAACGTTGAGTCGGTGACAATGAAGTAGTGAGATGTAGTTTATATGGCCTCACACAGAGCAAAGCCGACTCAAAAATGCTATTTTATTCTCAGTACAAGCCAACAGGTGTGTTCAGTTGATATGAAACAAGTTTCAGATTCTTTGGCAGCTCTAAATTTAAATAATCATCCGTTCAGCCCTTGGGACCCCTTTGAGCAGTTGTTGACCTCTGTTACATGCGTGTACATCCCGTCAATGTAGAGCAAGTGGAACAAAAGCATGCAGAAGCTCCCAGAGCTCCTCACTCATGCGTTTTTCTATAAATACAGACATGATCGTATAGGAAATCCAATATGGACTTGAAATACGTTTCTCAGTTTTTGAGCAGGTACACGTAACCTACAAAGGAAAAAAATAATAATGCAGGTTAAAAGGAAGGTTAAAAAGTGAGAACTATCAGGAAATGCGTCAAATGTATGCACAAAAACTACACTGGAAAAAGATTTCCTTGCTGAACTAAAACTTTAAACCGTTTAACTGGGGAAGAGTCCTCAAAGTCGACCAAGGCGCTTCTGGTAAGACTAGTCAACAAAAAAAAGCTATGAATACAATTTCCTTTCCAAAGAAATAGCAATCCAATCACGTCAATGGTACTGAGAATACTACAAGCCACATCGACTGCATATCCATTTTATATGCTTTTCCAAGGGAATGAGGGACGATAGTGGGAATCCAATTTGTGTCCGAAAAGGGTGGAGGTTTTGACAACAGGGTGCTGTCCCCGTCTGTCCGACTCTGCTCGAGTCCCGGTTCCTATATCCTGTAGTGGTGGTGGAGGGGGGGGTGGGGGGGTGTCGGAGTGTGAACGGAGGGATGGCTCTACTGCGTGGAGATGAGCTGCACGATCATGTGGATGATGCGGGAGCCGCGCCGGCAGGTGCACAGGTCCATGCTGGGGCTACGGATCTTGTCCTCCAGCAGCTGGTCTAGCTCGCTACGCAGCTCCTTCACCAGTTCAGCCACCTGGAACCAGACAGACACACACACCGTGTGATTCACTTGAACGTATATAGTACCGTTTTGAATCACATGACTGTGACACGACATGATCCTAACATCAGGGCGACAGTAGCTAGCAACCGGAAGGTTGCTAGTTCGATCCCCGGCTCCTCCGAGCTGATTGTCGAGGTGTCCCTGAGCAAGACACCTCACCCTAACTGCTCCTGACGAGCTGGCTGTCGCCCTGAGGGGTTCACTCCGCCGTCGGTGTGTGAATGAATGGTTGTGGGTCGCTTTGGATAAAAAGCGTCATCATAATCCCCTGAATTTAAATGTAGGTAAATAAGCCTGCACACCTTATCACTGGCTGTATTAAATCAAAACAGACAATTGAGATTCCTTTATGCCTATTGTTGAATCATACTATTTGTTATAGTTCTTTTAACCGATAAACATTGTGAATTATCTTCATTTGCGAACGTTTCGGGCAGACGTTTGACTGTCTAGAACATTTACGATTCATATAAAACTCTTCACTCAAACATAGCCAAAAGTCCCCCACACATCACATGACTCAAAGCCAATCAGAACCCAGCACGTCACCCCGCCCACCTGGTGAGAGGCGGCGACGAAGCGGATCCAACCGTCGTCCAGGGAGATGAGGAACTCCCCCTTGTGGAGCTCCACGGTGATCTGCCCCCCGCCAAACAGCACCAGGGGGTACACCGACACCATGCTGCAGTCCCGGATGAACACGCGGCTCGTCTTCACCTTCTCGTGGTACACCAGGTACGGGCTGTCGTAGTACCGCACCTGCAGCGCAAAACAAAGTCACTCTTAATGTGTCGCATGAACAGACTCCAGAAAGTCAGGATTCATTTGAGGGGTAACCTCTACAGGGCACTCCTTCACGGTTTCTTCTTGCCTTGGATAAGAGGGGAGTTTTCAAATGCCCCTCTAGAGGACTTTAGGTTAGGGGGGGGGCTGTGAAGTCTTCGTGGACTGCAACAGTGATTAAGGGATTTGCAGGAATTGACTCAAGTCATGCCAATTTTAATTCACTCCCGCCTCTTTTTTTTTTCTTGCCACAGTTTTAAGTCGAAAGCCATTATTAACTGCTTATTCGCCCATCTTTTTTGTATGTTGTCATCAAGGCGAAGGCAGGGTTTAGGATGCCTGCATTTAGACTGTGGGCATTGGGGTTCAAACCTGGAACCCGTCCACTGGGAGGAAAGCATTCACTATCCACAAAACTCTCCTAGGATGACGAGAGACGCGAGATAGAGAAATATATATATATTATTGCTGTCAGTTAAACACGTTATTAACGTCGTTAACGCAAACCAATTTTAACGGCATTCATTTTTTCATCGCGCGATTAGCGCAATTCTCTTATAAAAATGTTTTTAATTATTTATTTTTTTGTCTCAAAACAAAGCAGCAGTAGCCTGACTGCTATGTTCAACGCAGTATGTTTGTATGTTCATCGTTTAATTGCACTATAGGCTTTTTTTTTTGTATCGTCCTGTTTTGATCAGTATATGCCAATGTTATCAATAAAAAAACATTTGCACAAGGCAAGCCGATGCACTTCTCCATGTTGATAAGAACATTAAAATGAAAAATTAATGGGACAAAGAAATCAAGGGATATTTAGCGTAGAAAAAATAATTGTGATTAATCGCGATTAATCGCGAGTTAACTATGACATTAATGCGATTAAATATTTTAATCGCTTGACAGCACTAATATATATATATATATATATATATATATATATATATATATATATATATATATATATATATATATATATATATATATATATATATAAAAATGTATTTTCTTGGGGGCACCAGGTTAAGCATGTACCATATAGGCACAGTCCTGAACGCAGCGACCCGGGTTCGAATCCCTCCCGTGGTCCGTCATTTGCTGCATGTCCTCCCCTCCGTCTCCCATACCTTCCTCTCTATCTCTCTCTATATATATGAAAGCATAAAAAACATATACGTATCCTACCGGGTAGTTGACGGAGGACGGGTGCACGTTGACACAGCCGTCGTTCTTGGTCACGAATCGGAGCTCGTCCGCTTTGGGCTGCAGCATGACCGCCCCTTTGCTGGTCTGCTTGTACTTCCCCTGGGGGGAGCGCACCTAGGGGAGACACGGGAGGCACGTTGACACCAGTCGGCTTTAACGTTCAAAATGGATCGGGTTTGAAATGAGCCGTTTGGCGACGGCGTGGAGAGGGGTTTGTGTTCTCACCTGCACCACGTTGGGATAGAGCGCTGCACACAGCATGGCCGACATCAGGCGGATGTTGTCAGAGTTCAGGTTGGCCTTGGGGGTAGAGGGGGGAAAGGGGATTGGTCATTTGTGTCGGGTTGAATGTGAGATAAGGTCGATTTGGGAGAGAGTCGAGTGTGCTCCACTCCAACAGCAGAATTTGAGCGTTTAAAGATTAAAATCTTATGGTTGCTGAGGTTTGCCATTTGGCGATCAACAGTTTTATGTACCAACTTTACTTGGTAAAGTTTACAACTTTACTACATCACTAGATTTATGATGGCAAAAGTATCCAGATTGACGGTGAAATACATTTGACATTTTGTGGGTCCCTGTGTGAATGCGTGTGTGCGTGTGTGTGAATGCGCGCATGTGTGAGTGCGCGTGTGTGAGTGCGCGTGTGTGCACGCGTGTGTGAATGCGTGTGTGTGCGCGCGTGTTAGTGAATGCGTGTCTGTGCGTGCGTGTGTGAATGCGTATGTGAATGCATGTGCGCGCGTGTGTGTGAATGCGTGTGCCTGCGAGTCCTGGACTGACCTCCGACCCCGTGGCCTCCAGGACCCCGTCCGTGCCCATGGAGCTGGCCCTCTCTATGACCCTCGCCCTCAGCCCCTCCCGCACGAAGCCGATGTCGGACAGCAGCTCCGTGAACTGCCTCTTCAGGCTGGCAATCTCCTGCAGGTCGGAAACATGGAACACAAATCAAACGCACCGCAAACTACAAGCCCCAGCACGCAGGCTCTGGGCCAATAGGACATCAAAGACGTGAGGCTAAACATTTAAACCAGCCCATACTGATGGCATTATAACTAAGTAAGTAGAACTATTATAATAATAATAATTTCCCCAGGGGATAAATAAAGTATTCATCTGGAACCCAATGCCCTTAGGCTGGGGGTTGAACATCAGTTAAAAAGTTAAACCATTCTATATGGAGTGTTAGGGTTTAGGGTGGTGGAATGTGATTGGCTGACCTGTAGACCGCGTCCAGACAGGAAGTTCTCCCGGCAGTAGCGGAAGCCGGCCTGGTTCCCGTTCTTGGCGGCGTTGCACCAACCCTGCAGACAAACGGCACGCGAGTGAGTGTCATAAACAATCAACAATCATCATTGTGAATGAAACCTGACAGGGTGATGCAGGATCAACTCAAATCAGTTGCTTACTACACGATTAAGTGGACACAAAATATAACCCAACAAATATTTGATTGATTTAAGGCTAGGGTGGGCAATTTATTTACTTTATTAATTTTCTTTTATTGTGCGTGCGTGCGTACCTTGTAGGCCTGTAGCAAGGCCAAGTGGTCACTGTTGGCCAGAGCGAAGTTCAGCTTCTTCTCGTTGGCCTCCTCTCTCTTGTCCCACGGAGACACCTGGAGCCAGGGGGGGGGGGTCAAACACCTTAACACCTGGTCAACTCGTACGGTATAGAACTGGTAGTCATCAGTACTACTAGGATGCATTTGGGCCAACAAATATCTGTGTTGGTTAGTGAGTGCGTGAATGACTGACGGACTTGTTTGACTGAGTGAGCTTTTACATGCGCGTTAAAAGTATGTCTATTATGGACCAATTCCAATATCTAAATTTTGCTTTCCTCGTTTGTTTCTTTGCAATTAGTAAAGCGTTTCTGGAGTCAGCAAAAGCGCTCTAGAAGTCCTACTAGTATTCTCATTAATCTCACAGGCTCGTATGCGTGACAGGGGCGTGCTTGAACTTGTGTGTGTGTGCGTGGACGAGGGGCGGGGCCTCACGAAGGGGGACTTGAAGGCCAGGCTGGCGGCGATGGTGAGGGCGGGGTCCAGGCAGCGGAAGATGGCGCCGAACAGCATGAGCTTGCCGATGCGCACGTCGACGGGCAGGCAGGCCAGGTGGTAGCCCAGGGGCGTCAGCATCTCGCTGGGCGTCAGCGCGCCCAGGTCCTGCAGACGCTGCTCCGCCGCCTCCACGCTGGCCGGCTCCGGGGGCTCGATGAGGCGGGAGAAGACCGAGGCCAGGGTGCGGTCGGCGAACAGGTCCAGGATCTTGATCCTGGGGGGGGCAGGGAGAGAGAGGGTTGTTTCATAGTATTAGGGCTTTGACTTTTGCCCAAAAATCCTATTTGAAGTTTGTTTGTTTATTAATATTAATATTTGAATATATTCAAATATTTATTAATAATATTTTGACCATTAAATGCCTTCAGTAAGACCTGGATTGGGCTTTGCGAGGTTTGTTTACCGCGTTGCTATGTTACCGGTCTTGCGCGTTCCAACGTTTTATTAGGTTTCTAATAAATCGCTGTCTAATCAATACTTCATTCACTGCCTCTTCCGTGGTCATTACAACATTATGAATAGACTGCGTCGGGTTCTCCGACGTCTCTCCCTCTTGGCCTGCCCATAACAGGTTCAAATATTAAGGGCTGCCTAATATTCGTTCGAATTTTGATTTATTGTTTGATATTCTAATTATATTCGAATAACGAAGTTCGGAGTCAAAGCCCTACATGCTATGGAGACTTGAGT
Source organism: Gadus morhua (assembly GCF_902167405.1). Lineage (NCBI taxonomy): Eukaryota > Metazoa > Chordata > Actinopteri > Gadiformes > Gadidae > Gadus > Gadus morhua. The sequence goes on along the minus strand of NC_044066.1, from coordinate 18,793,322 downwards.
GTCTGTAGTCAGTTTATCGTTGAACTTGATCGTGGACATTGGTTTGTTTGTGTTTCAGAACAGCAGAGAATTGAAACATCCTCATTAGATTTGGAGTTATCCTAAACTAATTTAAGATAACTAATTAATTGTATATGTTTTCATAGTAGGGCCAAGTTCATACTTTCAAAATATACATAAATATGCCGATAAGTATTTATAAATTATTGATTTATATATATTCAAAGTATTTATTAATAAAAAAGTAAAAGCTTTAAAAAAAAATAAAGGGTGATTATTTGTATGAACTATGAATATATTTTCATATTTTAATTTCCTGTCCCTCAGTCCAGTCCTCCCCTTATCTCTCGCCTTCCTGAGGAAGAGCGAGCAGGACAGATGGACAGACAGACTAGCCTCACAGACAGACGGACTAGCCTCACAGACAGACAGACTAGCCCCAGACAGACGGACTAGCCTCACAGACAGACAGACTAGCCTCACAGACAGACAGACTAGCCCAAGACAGACAGACTAGCCTCACAGACAGACAGACTAGCCTCACAGACAGACAGACTAGCCCCAGACAGACAGACTAGCCCCAAAGAGAGACGGACAGACTAGCCCCCAGCAGACGTGCCCTATAGACCGACCGACCGACCGAGCGACAGACAGACAGACGGGGGTCTTACCTGAGGCAGAGCTGCTCCAGCGGGACCCTCTGGATCTCGGGCAGCTGCTGCTCTGACAGCTGGTGCTCGAAGCAGTGGCTGGTGAAGAGGTGGAAGCAGATCCCCGAGGCCACGCGGCCCGCCCGCCCCCGCCGCTGCAGCGCGTTGGCCCGTGACACCCACGAGTCCTCCAGGCTCTCCATGCTCTTGGACGCGTCGTACCTGGGGGGGGGGTCAACAGCCACAGGGGGGGGTTGTGAGGAAGAGGGTGGTTTTTTCATCCATTTACATTGAGGGCGGTTAGCGGACGCTTTTGTCCAAAGCGACTTACAAAAAGTGCATTTGTCAGAAGAAAGAGAAACAACAATATATGGCTGTCGCTACAGGGTATCTGCAGGTTTCAGCAAGTCAAATTTAAGACTTTTTAAGACCTTTTTAAAAGAATGAAATTTAAGACCTAAAACACGCGATGGTGGGGGTTGGCAACAGACGCGAGCCAACTTTGGAAACAGACATCTTCCAGCCAACTGTCCTTGAAATTGCACCTACCCATTGTCGCAGATTAGCTAGCAAGCACGCAGATAATCGTTTATATATGCAGCTAGCAAGAATGAAGCCTCTCTACATGTCCTTCCTGAAAAGTTCCCGGAGAAAAATAAAATAATAAATAGTCCTGCCCCGACAAATTCAAGACCTTGAGTTACAGTATTTAAGACCAGCATATGAGATTTGTAACGAATTTAAGTCTTTTTAAGGCCTTAAATTTAGAAACATGAATTTAAGACTTTTTAAGGATGCACCCTGAGTAAGGATGTTCATAGGACCAAGTGTCAAGCACTAACAATCGCTAGGTTAACCCATTCCCCGTACACATATATAAACAACCACAGCTAGGATAAGATGCTACATAACCAAGTACTATAACTAAGTACGAAATACAGTAAGTCTGTACATTAAGTGCCAGGACGTACAACATAAAACAAGTAGGAGGGGAGGGACACGGTGGCTATGCAGCATCTAGGTGACCTCTGAACTAAGTCCAAAGTGCCCAACAGTGATTCCAGATGGGGCAGGTGGTACGTCAGGGGATCGAACCCACTACCTTTCGGCTGGGAGACACTACACGATCCCACCAAAGGCCATTGCGTGGACGCGTTATAATTACAAAGGGTGCGTTCGTTCCTCTGCATTCAGCTGGGACTCGAAGCCCTTACCCTGGTGGGGTTATCACCGTGCTCTGTCGACTGATGGCTACACCTGGTCCAATCAGTCTCCAGCTAACCGTTTATGTGAAGCTAACCGCTAGCTCAAATAGAATACAAGTGTAAGGCTTGAAGTGGCAGGGTGTTACGGCTGCCCTCTGCACCGTTAATTGTACCTGCGACAGGTAGCGAGCAGACAGACGGGTCAATACCAGTATATGGAGAACAATCTACCATCGAGACATTTAGTGGATGTTTTAACCCAAAGTGATTAAAGTGTTTACAGATCTTTAGGTAGGGGTTAGGCATCTGACAGATGGGGATTGAACCCAGAAACTTTTGGCTGAGGGTACTAACCGATCCATCCAACGATCCTCCCCTTAATTACTCCACACAGCGCGCGCGCACGCACGCACGCACGCACGCACGCACAGTATTCAAATCGTTCAGTCGTGATAAACTATTGCCTTCCTGATTTCCTGGAGCATGAAGAAGGAGCCAGTCGATGAACTAAGAGTCTGACACTAAAGCAAAAAGACGAGACATGATTGGCTTCTAGCGTCCTACCGTTTCTCCTTCATCTTGCCGGAGTCGATGACGTAGACCACGTCGTCGATGGTGACCGAGGTCTCGGCGATGTTGGTGGAGATGATGATCTTGGTGACGTCCTTCGGCGGCCGGTTGAACACGGCCTGCTGCTCCTCGTTGGAGAGGGACGAGTGAAGCGGGTACACCACACACCTGACACACACACACAAACACGAAAAACGCTGAATGCAAGCATCCAGGTGACGAAAGCTAAAAGGTGACAGACATTCTGGTCATTCTACACTCAAACGCAAAGCACTAACACCTAGCTACACTAAAACGTAGGCACACATCTGGACCGCCAGGAGAACATCTCAACAGACATCCGTCTGGTAAGAAGGCCTGTGTTCATGGAGGCTTGTTGCCACGGTGATGACCTTGGACCTTGACCCACCTGGATTTGTTCCTGTTGTTGAACATCCGGTTGGACTGCAGCTGCTCATACAGCATCTTGATCTCAGCCAGGCCCGGCATGAACACCAGGACAGCACCTGGAGCACATCAGGGAGAAGGTCAAGCGCACAGCTCAGTCCCTGTCTCCGTCTCCCTCATGTTAATCCAAACGTTAACATGGATTCATCTCTAGAACGGGGATGAGCAACCCTTTTTCTATGCCAGGTCCCATAACTCTTATGACATAATTGACAATAGGCATACGTCATATGTGACACATGTATGTTGAAATGTTAAAACCATATTATTTGAAATATCAAAACCAAAATCATGTTCTTGACCAATTAGGACGATAAAATAATAGACACAGAAATTCAACAGTCTCATCCACCCTCGCTACAATCACACCATCTTCTATAAGCAAATGGCCTTTGACTCATGTATTGATCAATCAAACCATCTCACTCTCCTATAGGCAAAGGGCCTTTGATTGTATTGATCAATCAAACCATCTCACTCTCCTATAGGCAAAGGGCCTTTGATTGTACTGATCAATCATACCATCTCACTCTCCTATAAGCAAAGGGCCTTTGATTGTATTGATCAATCACATCATCTCACTCTCCTATAGGCAAAGGGCCTATGATGGTATTGATCAATCACACCATCTCACTCTCCTATAAGCAAAGGGCCTTTGATGGTATTGATCAATCACACCATCTCACTCTCCTATAAGCTAAGGGCCTCTGATGGTCACACCATCTCACTCTCCTATAAGCAAAGGGCCTTTGATTGTAATGATCAATCACACCATCCCACTCTCAGGCAAAGGGCCTCTGATGGTATTGATCCTATTGCGTGTGGAGGACTCGGGGGTGGTGGGGTCCAGTCCTACCGGGGGGATAGTCGTGGGGCCCGTCTACGATCCACTCCAGCAGGCTCTCCACCAGGTCCATGTTGATCTTGTCCAGATCCATGGCAGCGATGGTCTTCAGCACCGGCTTGCTCACATCTGTTGGCCGTGCAGAAAGCCGTGGCATGTTTAGCCAAGGTGGGATCTCACAGGTAAAATCATACGAGTCAGGGACTTTGCACATTTTGCCGTGTGTGACAATGGCGTGTAGGTTTCCAATCGCGAATAGTCCACTAATGGTCTGAGCTTATGGCAAACATTGGACCAGCCCAAAAGTTAGCACTAATCAAGTGACTGATCATGGCATGAATGCTTTGACGTAAGGTCATATTTACTAGGTCATTTGAAATAAACGGTTTGAAGCTTCCTACAATGCCAAGAGTTGCACTGTGTAAGTATTTACAATCAAGTGTATGGTTTGATACATTCCAAAGGGCTAGACTATGCACTCCTTACCTCATGTGAACGAAATGGAGGCATGTTTTAAAAAATACATGAATTTCAGTGTACATGCATCTAACATATTACAAAATAATAGTAGGCGTTCAAATAAACATCAAGTAAAATTGATCCCAAATTTTCCTGAGAATGTGGCTCAAATGATCTGATGTGGGGTGTCAAAAACAAGACATGGATTTCAGTGCACCACTTACTTTGCAATGCTAAAGCAACGCAACATAAAAGTAGGCGTTAAAATAAACATCAAGTGAAAGGGATCCCCTAGACTCATTGATGATCTGATGCGGGGTGTCCCTCCCATGCTGACCTTTGAACCGGATAGTCAGCTCTGCCAGGCCCAGCTGCTGGTCGGGGATGGAGTCTTTGACGAAGTCCTTCTTGCAGAGCGAGGAGAAGCTCCACTGGTCGTCTCCTTGGTCGTCCACCACGCCCTTTGACCCTCCCTTCCCTCCTCCTCCTCCTCCTCCTCCTCGTCCCCCAGACCCCTGTTTCCCTGAGCGCATGTACGGGCTGCCGTCCTCGATCACGTAGCTGCACAGGAACGTAAAACAATACTGAATACATGTTTCTATTCAAAATAATATTAAAGCTGATATTATGTGTGATTAGCGGTTTGGAAAATCGGCTTCTTCTGACATCACAGGTGGGCGTGTCCACCTAGATGTGTGCTGGATAGATCAGTCTACCAGCATACCCAGTGGACCCAGTGGCAAACGTTCCCGATCTATCCGTCATACATCTAGATGGACGCGCCCACTTGTGATGTCAGAAGAGGCGGACTTTCAAAACGGTTTGCAAGGGCTAATCACACTCACACCTGGTGGTATGATATGTCACCTTTAACAATGTTACGTCAGGTATTAAACAAAAGGGATGTTTTAGCTGTCGGGGGCATGGGAGCTAGTTAACACTATTGTGGATGCAACATAACTTCCCTTGTGCCTCATGTGGCTACAAAATGGTATTATTCACAGCGGTGGGATCAACAGTATATTCTCTTTGTTTACCGGGTTTTGGCGATGGCGTCCTCGAGGAAGAACTGGTCCACGGGGAAGGTGCGGCCTGGAAGAGAACAAAGGAAGGATCAGAAGGGAGCGTCGGGGTGTGGCGCGTGTCTGAGCAGTGTGAGCACGTGCACATTCCCCGGGCGCTTCGCGGTGCCAGGCCCTACCAGGTATGTGGATGGTGTTGCAGTTGTAGAAGTACTCGGAGAAGAGGTTGGCGTTGAGCGTGGCGCTCATCAGGATGATCTTCATGTCGGGCCGGTTCACCATCAGGTCCTTGAGCACCAGCAGCAGGAAGTCACTGGGAAACAAAACGGGAATAAACCACCATGAGTTGGTCCTTCAGTGAGGCCACAGTGGGGATGGAACAGAAGCAGTATAGTCTGATCAATAAGGATATCCAAAGTAGGTCTCGTTGGGTGATAACAACCGGAAAGCTCTTAAAACGACACTATGCACATTTTCTCAATAGCAGCCTCTAGTGGTTTAAGTTGTCACTACAGTTAGTCATTTTCATGACCTGAGGGGGAAAGAACAGAACCCAAAGATTTATAGAGAAAAATCCCCTTGATAGATTAACCTGGGGATGGGCTCGTTTTATTCTGGAGAAACGTTCTAGGTTAAATATCTGTTTTTAATTGCGCAAATAACTGGTAGATAAAGTGCCGGTTTAACAAACCGTCCCAATGTACATTTCAAGATACATAGGGACTACAGATGAAAATGAGCCTGCATGGCTCAATCTGGAACGTTTACATATTGGACTCTGGTGCTCATGTCTATTAATGTGCTCTGTCCCTTTAAATAAATAAATAAAAAAACATCCAAAACAAGGGGTTCTTGGGGGGTCACGGTTGAGCCAGACTCGGTGAGCTCACCTCTCCTCCGTGCGCTCGTGCACCTCGTCCACGATGATGTGCGTGACGCCCGGGAGGTCCGCCTCTCCCTCCAGCCTCCGCAGCAAGACCCCCGTGGTGCAGTACAGCAGCCGCGTGGCCGAGGACTGAGGAGGGGGGGGGGGCGAGGTAAGGGTTAGTTAAGAGATTTACTTTCACTTTCGACTTTGATTTTTTTTGGGGTTATTGGGGAGCGTTAGGCTCAAGAGGAGACGGATGGAGAAGGGGAGGGCCTGGGGTTCATACCCGCTGTGTGTCTAAAGGCTCAGTTATGGTTCCACGTCGACGCAACGCATAGGGGGGGGTTCACGGACCCATAAACGTCCTTTCGACGCGGCTGCAAGCGCCGTGATTGGTCCGCTCGCTAAACGCCGACGCGGAACGGATGAAGGTTCACGACTGCGTCGAAGCGTCCGCGTGGCCGTTGCGTCGACGTGGAACCATGACTGAGCCTTTACACCGACACACCTGCTACTTAATGATTCAGAACTCAGAATAAGGACTTCTAAATTAATGTGAAACAAAATCTAGAGTATAAATCACTATAGATTAAAATGATATACAAATCATTTAAAAAGAGGTAATTAATTGTCAAGACTCCCACATTCAAACTACAGTGAATGTTCAAATCAGAGTCTGACAGAATAGATTAAAACAACACCTTTCTTAGTCGTAACAACTAACAATTGTCGTTGCATTCTAAGCTGTTGACTGATGATAATAAACATTAATATAAAGAAATATTCCTTTAGTCGATTTTTTATTTCTATCCTCTTACATTTTATTTCTATCTTCTCCTTCCTAATTATTGTTTCCCCTTCTTGATCAGCACCAATCAGGACGCCCCATAACCTTGGAGGTTAACCCCCCCCCCCCCCCCACCCCCAGACAGTCTCCAGGGGGATCTGGTAGCCTACGCTGGATACATATTGAACATCACAGGCATTCTCCCTGGGTCTGCGATATTGATTCTCATTTGTTTCCCTTGATCAACCAATGCATGTGCTGCTGTAACACCTGCATTTCCCTTGTGGGATTAATTCATGTTCTCTTACGGAGCCTGGGGAGGAATGATTCAACCAACACCCAGAGCTTTGTGTGACCCCCCCACCGTACCCGGACGGTCTCCAGGCGGATCTGGTAGCCCACGGTGGCGCCCAGGCGCTCGGCCCTCTCCTCGGCCACGCGCTGGGCCACCGAGATGGCCGAGATGCGCCGGGGCTGGGTGCAGATGATGTTGGCCACGCGGTCCGCCGGCCCTGCCAGCGTGTCGTCCAGGATGAACTGGGGGATCTGCGTGGTCTTACCGCAGCTAAAAGGCAAAGTAATTTGTAATGTTAGTTCAGCAATATGTAGGACATACTGAGGATCAATGACGATGCTCTCACTCCCCAATGGTGCAAAGTACATCAAATAAATAAATACGTTTAAAAATATCTAAAAATATACATAGTGCATACATACAACCTAAAGGACAAGAGGACACGAGGAAAACAGATATTAGTAGGTGGTACAACCTGTTGGTATGTGTTAGGGTATGAGGAAGTCCAACTAAAAAGGAATTCAATTGCAGTGGTGTGCAGAGTATTTTTAATTTGTTGTAGAATTTATTATGTTTTCATTTCAACTCAAATCTGAATCTTAAATTCCTTTTAATTTTGAATTGTACGGACAGGACTGGTTATAATGTAACATTAAATGAACATAAGGAGCAAACGTGAATTAAATGGATTTAATAAATGGATAAAACATCAATACCCCAATCATTTTGATTTTATGGTCTTAGGTTTCCTCACAGCAAAGTTCATCCATTTTCTGAACGCATCTATTCAATTCTCCCGATGTGTCTCAAACCCCTCCACAATAAACCGGAGATAATGGCGGTGCCTCACCCGGTCATGCCGCTGACTACCAGCACCTGACAGTCGTCCAGCAGGTTCAGGATGTGGTCCCTCTCCTTCCAGGCGGGGAGCTTCTGCCTCTGCTGCAGCATGGCGTCATAGCGCCTGGAAGACTGCACGCGAAAAAACAGACCCAACACATGAGCAATGGAGGTGACACACTGTACACAAGCCCGATGAATAGGAGATTTAAGTGATATTGGTTTGTTGCCGACTTGCCACCCATTTTTTTATTTTTATTTTTTGTCCTCTTTATTCGTCATATCGTAAAAGCAAAAGACTTCCGAGTTGTCATCCACACTATACTTCTTTGTTGGGGAAATTGTGGTCCATTCAAAACTAAGCTTACTTACCTGTCCATTAACAGATAAAATAATTAAAGGCATATACTTACCCGTACTAACCCTTCCTTTTTCTTATTATTAAAGATACACTCTGCACTCTGTCCAGTCGAAATTTATAGAAAGATGTTTAAATGTAAATGTAATGTTTTTTTCGTGTTTATTTTTGTTAGTAAGAAAGATGTTTTTATTATGTTGTTATTGTACTTTATGTTGTTAAAGACGCCCTTGAAGATGAGATGGGTTCACCTGAAGGTGTTATTCCTAAGAAAGACATTTTAATGCTAAACATAGTGGAATGTGTTAATAGACTCACACTACATGTCCATCGACAGCCTCCCAGTGAACACACCCATACAAGACGTTTCAGAAGCAGGTGGTGTCTTACCGGCTTCCTGCGGAAGTCCCTGCACAGCTTGCCGTTCTCCTGCAGCACGTTGTCCATCTTGTACTCGTGCTTCCTCACCATCTGCTTCCTCAGGTGGACGTAGCTCTCCGTCTCCACATTCACCGCCCCGCCTTCGTCCTCCTCCTCCTCGTCCCCCTCCTCTTCCTCGACCTCCACGTCATCTCTGTCTTTGGCTGCACAAGACGAGACACAGGAAGAAGGTGTGACAACGTTGTCCCGGCAACAGCTCATTCATGCAGATCATGTTCATATTTTATTACATCGTTTATTTTATTACTCTCCCAAGCACCATAACCAGTCGTATATGTTTACACATTGAATGTTATTGTTAATCTACCTTGATTTGTAATATTGATTCTCATTTGATTATATTGATCTTCCTATGCGTTTGCTGCTGTTGCACCTGCCTTTCCCTTGTGGGATTCATTCCTGTTCTCTTATGGAGCCTAGGGAGGAAGGGTGATTGGGCAGAAGCCTCCGCCATAGATTTAAAAAAACACAGATGTGTCCGCTCACCTTCTCTCCACGTCTGCGCGGGCCGCTGCTGCGTCGTGGCGTTGTGGTGGTTGGCCGGAGAGGGCTTGGCGGTCTGGTTCCCGCCACTCACGGCGCCGTTCATCCTGCCCTCCGGGGCGGGCGCGTTGCCCCGGGCCACGCCCTTGCTCTTCCCCCCGACGGAGGGTATCAGCGAGGAGGAGGCGGAGTAGGTGACGGGCGGCGGGGCCGGGGGCAGCACCGGGGTGAGGACGGGCGGCGGGGAGCTGAACTTGTGGTGCGCGGCGGACAGCAGCTCCACCAGGACGCCCTCGTCCTCCAGACAGGTGATCAGCGTGTACACCACCGGCTCGCCGCACTTGGCCGCCGCCGCCGCCTCGGCGAAGAGCCGCTCGGTGGCGGCCAGCCGGCCCGCGCCGCTCACCGCCTCGTCGTTGGTGCTGAAGGCCACCACCGGCGGCTGGAAGGGGTAGCGGTTGCCCTTGGGGAAGCGGACCATCAGCTCGTACTCGTGGGGGGCGTAGCTGCTGAAGCCCGCCTGGCTGGGCCCCGTGGGGTCCGGGGACCCCCCGCCGGACCGCAGGCCCTTGGTGGGCATCTGGTGCTTGAACTTGCACTTGTCGCCGAAGCGGCAGCCCTGGCCCCGCAGGAAGAAGCGGCAGACGTCGCGCAGAAGGATCGGCGCGGGGGCGCCGTGGCGGCGTCCGTAGCTCCTGCCGCCGTTGCCGTTGTCGAGGTTGTTGCTGTTGTTGTTGTTCCTGTGGAGGCTGTCGGCGAGGAACTCCAGGTCCAGGCTCACCGTCCACACCGAGTTGGCGATGCGCTCCTCGAAGCGCTCGCCGTAGATGGCGGCCAGGGCCAGTGCCTCCTCCTCCCGCTGGCTCAGGCACTCGTCCATGGGCGCCCCCTGCAGGCCGTCGGGGGACACCGCCTTCATGCCGAAGCGCTCGACGAACACCTGGTTGAGGAGGCGCTCCAGCGTGGCGCCGAACTCCCCGCCGTTGGCCTCCAGCGCCAGACGGCTGCGCTCGCGGTCGAAGCCGTACCTGGGGGAAGAGACGGGGGGGGGGGGGAGGGGCGGCGTGAACGGGGAAGCATTTAAAGGTGACAGATACATATCACACCAGCAGATGTGAGTGTGATCAGCCGTTACAAGCCCATTTGAAAAACGTCCTCTTCTGACATCACAAGTGGGCGTGTCCACCTAGATGTATGACGGATAGATGAGCAACGTCTGCTACAGTCCACCGGGTAGGCTGGTAGACTGATCCATCCAGCACACATCTAGGTGGACACGCCCACTCGTGAGCACACACAGACCTGGGGGTATAATATGTCAGCTTTAAGTCAATGTAGATGAGTGAGACTCAAGGGATTCGTCAGCAGCTCACCTGCAGAGTTTACCGACGGCGAACGGAGAGACGACGGGCTCCGGGGAGGGTCGCTCCTCATCCGACTCGATCTCGACCTCCACCGGGCCGACCGGCCGCTCGGCCTTCTCCACGGGCTGGTCGTGAGTCCTCCAGAACTGGCCGTCCTCACGGTGGTCCAGCTCATCGTACTCCTCCTCCTCCTCCTCTCCTTCCTCCTCCTCCTCGTCTTCCTCCTCTTCATAATAGTCCGAGCCTGATTCACTGCGAAAGAGACGATGGGAAGATTTACTCAGACTTATCAAAAGAAGTGTTTTTTATCTTTCTAAAAATCCCTTTAAGAACTTTAAAAAAAAATAAAGATCTTGGATCATAGCGGTTGTTAATTAATGCGATTAATTCTGAAAGGCTCCTGCCAACTCACTGCGAGTGGCTCAAATCGTACACACTGCAATTAAAAAAATTAGATTGCCACTCTAAGCGCTTTAATTATGAACAATTCTAAGGTACTTTGTGCATCGCTCAAGCTAACAGAGGGTTAGAACACACCAAGATAAAGAAATAGAATGTGTTGCCTTGAAAATGTCAAACTAACTATTTACACTTACTCATAATTCTCTTCAAGGTCCTGCAGCTGCAGCTCCTTCAGCAGCTCCTTCAGTAGCTCCTGGTTCTCGTTGGTCATGGAGATGGTCTGCATGGGCATGATGCTCATCACGCCTTCAGGCTTCGCCCTAGGCGTGACCACCTCCACCGGTTTAGGCTGTGACCGGTCCCTCTCTGCCACCAGGGACCGAGGCAGACCCCGGCCCCTCCCCCTGCTGCTTCCTCCTCCACCACCACCTCCACCGCCTCCTCCTCCTCCTCGACCGCTAGCCTTGCCACGTCCAGCTCCACCACGACCACTGCTGCCTCCACCGCCGCCACCGCCACCGCGACCCCCACCCCTGCTGCCCCCCCGGCCACCTCCTCTTGCACCGCCTCTGCCTAACACAGGTCTGCAGGGGCAGAGAGAGAGAGAGAGGACAACATGGGGACAGATTAATAATAAGGTACGACAGGATGGAGGTACGGGTTAGTTAAGGAGATATTTACTTTCACTTCCGACTTCGATTTTTAAGATTTGTTTGTTTAGAGTATTTTTTTTTTGGTTATTTGTTTAGGCTTTACCTGGCCAAGCGGCTGGGTCCGAAGTCAAGGCTGAAATCATCTCCTTCATCCCAGTCTCCAAACTTCTTGCTACCACCTCCTCCACCACCACCTCCTCCTCCTCCTCCTCCTCCACTACGACCACCACCACCTCGACTACGTCCAGCAGCTGCGGCTTTTGGCTTGTTGAATCTCCCACCACCTCTATTCGGCCCACCTCTCCTCCTTGTACTCATCTCTCTTCTGGAAACCAGGAAGAAAGTGAGATCACACAAATGGTTAAAAACAAGGACATGACGAAGAACACAGTATGAAGCTACAATGGTGACAACCTCATCTGCCTACCTTTAACTTTATTCACTGTCCATCCATCTAATCCGCAAAAAACAAGCTATGAAAAGAAACGAACGTGTGAATGTTCAACATTATTAACACCGGTCAGATCCGAAACAAAAACAACAGTTTAAGTAAGCAAACGTCACAAGGCATGTGAAGGCTAGATGAAGATGAAGCAGACCCTACACGGCTCTCAGCTACAGCGTCATGCTCACTTTTCTGGATAAATAGCAGCCGACAGAGCTGATTGCGAGAATGATACAATACAATGGAAAATGTGTGCTAGCTGATGCCTATAGTTAACTGCCTGGACCACACCACGATGTGAATCCCTAATAAAGATGCATCAGGTTCACCGCAGACCCACCGGGGAGATACCGGCTTTGTGGCTTCCGCTCGCTAGCTAGCCGGCTGAAGCTAACGTCACATCCTTATGTAACCTAACATGCGGGGAGTCGCTGTAAAGTGTTCTCGAAGTCACGGCTGGGGGTATTACGAGCACAATAGGGAAATACATTAATACTTACAGTCAAATCCTCTGGTATAAAGTTGAGTAAAGCATGAACAACATAAACGTGTAAGCCACCAAACCGAGCACAGCTGATGAAGTTACCGGCAGCCTGACTGCGCTCTGATTGGTCAGCGCTCACAGGTCAAAGGTAATGGTGCTTTTCCGGTAACGCTATACCTATTATAATTATATATATCTATTATATTTTTGGATTTGTTTATTTTTGCATTCACCTTCTCAAATAAATAACTGCGTGGTTTCCATCTTATTCTCTATGTAAATCTATTTATTATTCGTGCTCTTTACAGGAAACCAAAACTTATCCCACAAACAGCCGGTTGCATTGACGGTCACTATGGCAACGGCTGTTTACTCTGAGCAGAGGACTTTGTTTCATTTCTGAAGAAATACTTGGTGGTGTATACTCTCCTATAACCTGTTTTTTTTTATCCTTTAAGCTCTTCATCAAGTCTATATCGTTAGTTACTTTGCATAATCAGTCTGCAAGCTGGTTCCACTAAAACCATTAAGAACATATGATGTCACCAGGAAGGTTTTAAGGTGTGTCCTGACAGACCGCGTGCCAGCAGCAGGAGCCGGGAGATCAGGATGTCAGGTAAGGACATCGGCGTTGGTCAGGTGTGTTCTCTCTCCGTCCTTTCTCCAATGGAGACTTTTATATCTTGTCCACCACATAGAACCCTTTAAAGGCCTCTTGGGAAAGCAGAAGAGAGTATGCATAGTTACTGCCGCCAGCCTCCTTCATGGTGACCTATGTTGGTGTGATTGTTTAAAGTTATCAAACAATAGGAAACGAAGAAAATCCAAAGATATTGATATGGAAATAAATTTGATAAATTAAATTCAAAGTCACTGAAAGAGGTCCCTATTCCCCAAAACTGTATGGATCTGTGTATGTTTGTGTACTATATACCTGCTTCTGCTTAGGCCTAAAAAAAAAAAAAGTTTGGTTCCTGTTGGTGGTCAGTTGAGGTCATGGGTAGGTAGGGAATTTATTTTATTTTTTTATTTTATTTTTTCCAGCGGCAGCGAATAATAGGTAGGTTGTTTTCATTTAAAAACGAGAAAATTCGCTCATCCTTGTACAGAATGAAGAGGTGCTGTACCAAAACGTAATTATAGTTTGCATCAAAAAAAAAAAAAAAAAAAAAATCTTTTTTTTTTTTTTTTTTTTTATAAAGCTCATAAAATAATTTGGGTCGCACATAAATTGACAGGGTCGGTCGGAAACCGGAACCAAACAAATTTTTTTTTTAGGCCTTATGCTATTAAATACATGAATTGCAGTTTGGTGTGTGTGTAATATATTTTTTTTTATGTAACCCATCTTCTCAGAGGAGAGTGGACTTTCAGACGAAGGTCCACGGAAAGTGTCCTACATTTTCCCGAATGGGGACAGTTATGGTGAGTGAAACGAACGACCAAAATCATTTTGGCTTGATTGGCCCCTTTGATAACCTTGGGTTTTCCCTGTCCATGGCTCTTTCTCTCTCTTCATATCTGGTGTGTTTTCAGAAGGAGAAAGCATTAAATCTGAATCAGGAGTAGTGATGAGAAGTGGGCCGGGCACACAGATTTCAGCCAATGGCGTTGTGTATACCGGAGATTGGCAGGAGGATCAGGTAGGCTGGATGTGTGTAAGAAATGGGGTGAGGGAGTGATTAAAACAAATAATCTCCTACTAAGGTGTCTTCTTGTTAGATTATAGTTGTATTCATGCAGTGATTCATCCACGAGATCAGAGGGTTGATTTTTAATTCGGCATCATTGTAGTCGTCACTTCCCCCAGATGAATGGCAGAGGAACCGTAGCCTACCCATCGGGGGCGATCTACGAAGGGGAGCTTAAGGACAACAGGTACCACGGTAGAGGGACCTACACCTTCCCAGACGGGTCCAAGTACACGGGCGCCTTCTTCAACAACAGGTAGCACGAGTTTACGTATTTCAGTATGCTGCTATTGTCAGGGGTTAAGAGACAGTTTCTCAAAGGAACAAGGTGGAAAATGATAAGGTGGTACTGTTGAGGCTACACTTTGTTATGATTTTTTTTCTAAATCTTTGCCTAGACAAATGGTTCTGGGTTCGATGCCCTATGCCCACGGTCGATACGTAAACCTCCTTGAGCAAGACTCCTAGGATGCATCGAGATGCCATTCCCATATTTGGATGCCATTCCCATATTTACATTTACTTTGCAAGTTTGGAAATTACTGCCAAGGCAATGCCAGACTGACGCGAATATCAGGTCTCAACAGGCATGCAAAACACCGCTAGCTGATATCTGTGCCAATCCAAGATATACTGTAGTTCCACCGTGTGTGTGTGTGTGTGTGTGTGTGTGTGTGTGTGTGTGTGTGTGTGTGTGTGTGTGTCTCTGTGTTTCAGGCTGGAAGGAGAAGGGACTTTCACATGCCCAAAGGGATTGGTTTGGACTGGAGATTTCCATGGCAAAGCAGCACTAGGCCTCAAACTGCAACATAATTTCTGACACGCAGACATACACACATTTGTATATGGTTTCGGGGGAGGTAATGCCCAATGCGCCTAGTAAGTAATCTCAGACATGAATAAAGCCATGAAGAATAAAGACATGAAGAATAAGACCTTGCCTATGGCAAGTGTACCGGATACGAGTGGACTGCCGCTGCAAGTCAATAATTTTGCAGGAAAAAAAACTCATTTTGATTTTGATTAACTTCCACACCGGCATGTTTAATAGAGGAAGCCTCGACACCAATTACAATTCTCCATCTTATAAGGACAAATTGTATTATGTGTCAATGTTTTATTTTCTTAACCCAATTTGGATTTTGTACTCTTTTGTATTCATGTGTTGTACTAAACATTCGTTCTTTTCACTTTGCATGGACATCTCGTTCGTCACGTTTTTGTTAAGGTAACAAATGTATTTGTTAAACAGTAGTTTTGTAAACACTGTTTTATGCATCCTCCTAGCCACGCTGTGAGTTCTATCCTCTCGTGGTGCTTGTATTAACATACCATGAGAGAGAAAATGTACTGTAGAATGAAAGCCAGTGCATTAGCACTTTAATCCCCCGCAGTCCAATCAGATGAGACATAGAATATGCCTGCAACCAACCAACATCTGTATGCTAACCACTTACTCATCACCCGGAGGGGGGGGGGGGGGTGGGTGTGTGTGTGTGTGTGTGTGTGTGTGTGTGTGTGTGTGTGTGTGTGTGTGTGTGTGTGTGTGTGTGTGTGTGTGTGTGTGTGTGTGTGTACGATCCCGCTATTCTTTGCTGGAAAATAATTGTTAACAGTGTCATGGATATCAGTGTCTTATTAATTGCCTCACATAGGCCTATACATTTTATAATCTTCATTAATTTATCAGTTGAACCGAATACGCCTTTCTGTTCTAGCCGTGGCACCTGTGCACTCTTCATGAGACACTGACATATAACAGTTAATAAAACAATACAAAACATCAAACGTAATTTGGACAAACCTTTTTAATTGAAGCAGCTCTGATATTTTCCTTCTGAGTAATCATATATTATTCATCAGTCATTGCACATAACCCTGAACATTCACTGTATTAAGCTAACCTTGGTATATGTGAAACTGCAAAATAAATTAAAAAAAAACACAATAAATGCACACATATAGTAGTAGGATTATTAATATGATGCTTAAAACATCCAAGCACCATACCAAGAAAACTCCATTTGTAATGATTGTACAAGTTTCAGGTAGTAAAAAATAAAAAGATCTTGTATTGCGAAACACAAATATTCGTTTGATGTGAACAGCCTTTGAACAAGGCCTCCATGATGAACACTGCCTACTGGAGGCTGTACTTTAAAAGACACAAAAATAAACAACTATCCATTATGGCACTCAAATTTGGCACGTTTAAAAAAACTAAAGTTGGTGTAACATACTTACAAGTATAAGTCTACAAACTCGACAATATATGGTATCCAGTGTCTCTATGACCCTGTGCGAGTATCACACAATACAATCTGAAGTTGATCCAACAAACGGTTATCTAGGGACACGAGTGTGTGGATCCCAGGTATACAACGAGAAAGGATAACCGATATTGAATATCGAGGAAGCTTTTTAAAAACCGTTATATCATCGTACCGCCGCTAACCTGAGAAGCTAGAAAATATCTCTATTATTATTTTCCAGGATATTGCCTTTCAGAGAGAAACAGACACTGGTAAAATTCTCTTAATTCCACATCAAACGCAAAAAAATATAAAATGTATTATTGTGCTGGAACCATTGTTAGACACAAAACCGTAAATGTAAAAGTGTGATATTCAACAGCTATTCCAAATAACAGATTAAAATGCAGCCATGCATTTTGCTCATACACAGAAGCTCAAGTCAATATTCAATGTAGAAATAACCATTCTATAAAACAAATTTGACAAATCTTCCAACAAGCCGAGAGAAACTACCAAATAGACTTTAGCAAGGATACAAAACGGAAACCATAGATCTTTTTGTATGTGCTTATTCACGCATTTCAGTGGACGAAACTTCCAGAAACTCATTAGAAAACTAGAGAAAAACCATTCTGACCATCAACACTTTATTTAGGTAGGTTGGAGTTGTTTTTTAAAGGAGTAAAAATCTCAGTCAGTAAAGACTTTTCAGAGATTTCATAAAAACACAAACAGCACCATTTTGTTTGACAAAGTGTGTTCTTCTCAGCTTGGGGGAGGGGTGGTTAATTGCCCACCAAGGCCACTTGGAGCTTGGGTAAGTTATCGTGCCGTTGCCAGGCCGACCGGTAAGCAGGATAGCGAGATAGTGGCCGGGGAAGGGGCGAGACAGACTCCTGTACCTTCCAGCAGACATCTTTCAGTCAAGAATCACTTCAGGGCAGATAAATCAATAATCTATATTTATGCATATACAAAAACATGAAAATTATGTCCCATGCTTACACAATAAACTCTATCGAGGCTGTCAGAATTAGAATACATACATTATTGTTTTATGCTAGTAATGTACAAAATAAAATATGATAAGGTGGAGGAATTCTGTCTAGCCTACCCCTATGTTCAGGAGTAGTTTAGGTCCCCTTTAACCTATTCATCCTCAAATACATAAACTTACTGATGGTATATACAGTATATATCTATTGGGTGTCCAATTATTAGCTTATTTGTGTTTATCAAAACTATCTTAAGTGGTGAGTTCCCAAAGAAGTCCTGTTTTAATAAAGATTTAAGAAAAGCTTTCACATCAGTGAATTCGGAGCAAAAAAATGCCATGGCTGCAGTGAATATAAATAACACATTACAAACAAACGACGCCATTCAACGGTCATAAAAAAACGACAATAAATACAAAAAACTGAACAGCTTAATCAAACCGCTTTAAAGCACACACGCACACAGTTATACAAATAAACCCAACTACATATCAAGAAGGAAGTATGTGTCGTTTGAAGTCAGCTTCAACGTTTAAGAAAATTACTTTTGTGATTACGGTTATTATTATATATTATATTATTGTGTGTAACTGTTGCAGATCCTTAGCTGCTACAACATTTCTGTTCTTCGCTGGTCAACCTGTTCTCAAAGTAGTCGTCGGCACAAGCTTTATCCAACTTGGTGTGTGTTCAGTAGGTCCCCACACTCTCTCTCACCTGAATCCACTCCCTCTCCCTCATGTTGTGTCTCTCTCTTTAAACTTACCTCTCCCCCCCTCCCCTTCAGTTTCTCCAGCAAATGGAAAAGTCTCTCTCCCTCTCCCTCTCTCGCTCTCTCTCCCTCTCCCTCTCTCGTACTGGGAGAATGCCTGCACCCATCATCTTCACTCCCCGCCCCACCAAATCTTTCTCCTGCTCTCAAAATAACCCCTACCCTCCACATCTTTCTCTCTCTCCCATTACCCCCTTCTCCATCCCTCCTCCCCCACCATCAGCAACACTCTCCCAGTCTATGGACTGGGAGAGAATCTCCCGCTTCCTTCTCCCTCCCATATGTCTCCACCAAAACCTCCTTCCTCTTCCTCCTCCTCTCCAGCCAGCACTCCCACTGAATGGGCTGGGAATAGACCTCCCTCTCCCCTCCTCCTCCTCCTCCTCCTCCTCCTCCTGCTCCTCCTTCTCCTCCACCATCACGACCTCTCCAGCAGGCCCTCCCACTGGATGGGCTGGGAATAGACCTCCCTCTCCCCTCCTCCTCCTCCTCCACCTCCACCTCCTCCTGCTCCTCCATCAGGGCCTCTCCAGCAGGCCCTCCCACTGGATGGGCTGGGAATAGACCTCCCTCTCCCCTCCTCCTCCTCCTTCTCCTCCACCATCAGGGCCTCTCCAGCAGGCCCTCCCACTGGATGGGCTGGGAGAACACCTCCCTCTCCAGCCACAGCTCGTAGCTGTACTGGAAGTCCTCGGGCAGCTCCACCCGCTGGCCCAGCACGCTCTGCAGGCAGTTGTCCACCGGCGTGAACTCCCCGCCGGCGGGCCCGCCGCGGCTGCGGTCGTAGCGCCGGCTGTTGAACTTCTCGATGCTCTCACGCATGTCACACTCCTCCACCTGGAAGTACCAGGGCCGCGCGTCGATGTCTGCCGGGGAGAGGGGGAGGGAGGGAGACTTTAGAGGAGGGGAGTGGAGGACGCTTTTGGAAGGAGTTTTCTGGGCTGATTACGTTTTTTTTTAATTTATTACAATTTTTAATGGCGGACATAAGATACTAAATACGAATAAAAATTCAGAAACAACGCATTATTTGATCACTAAGAGATCAAAACTGGATTGTGCCCTGATTGGGCATCTTAAAACAAACTCAAGGCCTTGAATGTAGCTTCTACTCGATGCTATGGGAACTGACAAGGATAATTAATATGCGTTACGCAAGTCAGCCTTTAAAAAAACAAATCATGAACCCTGATTATCCCCCAGGGACAGAAGCACGTCTGGTGGAAAAGTTTGAGCCCAAGGGATGATTTAAGGATTTGTTTTTTCCCTTCCACGACAGTTAAGGCAACACAGTATGAATGTCCCGACTGTAATGTCCCCGTACGTTTCATTAAAATGGGCTAAACCACTGCCCAGGAGTGGACACTTAATCTTTCATCCATTATTACAGGCAGAAATATCATTCTCGAAAAGATGATTCATATAATGAAGATGGAAAACGTTTTCCGAATCATCATTATTTTCAACCTAACAAGCAGTTTAAGATGTGTCCTCATCTCCTCATTAATTCTCTCACTCTCTCTGTGACAGAACACTTAGTTTCCCCGAAAGGATCCTTGACCCCGAGAGTTCCCTTTCTCCGTTGCCATAGCAACTGGCTCCATTCTCGTACCCACACTCCCAAACGCGCACACACACACCCACCAAATGATGTACAAGCTAGAACATTGACACGTTAATTAACCTGAACTGTGAAGTGGCCGTGACGTGACATATGCTGAAATTATTTTATTTTTCAATCCCATCTTTGATAATGCATCGTGGGTTCAATGGCCTCCATCTCCCTTCTAGTCCCTTCCCGTCATTAAGGTCATGAAGAGACGTTTTGCTGTTGTAGGCATTACAATTACAACTTGCTTCACAAATAGTATGCTGACAAATATAAAATAAATCCACTACAGTCTACCTCACTTTGATACATAAACAACAAAAAAAAACGGAATAAAGTTTTTATCTATCTACCGTATTTGACTTCTTAACATAGTGACATTCGCATTGCTTTCTGTTGTTTTGCATCGCAAGCCTTTACTGACTTCTTAAAGGTCCCATGACATGCCACCAGGTGGGAGTGTGGTTACCTGTTACAAGCCGTTTTGGAAATCTGCCCCTTCTGACATCACAAGTGGGCGTGTCCACCTAGATGTATGACGGATAGATGAGCAACGTTTGCCACTGGGTCCACTGGGTAGGCTGGTAGACTGATCTGTCCAGCACACATCTAGGTGGACACGCCCACTTATGATGTCATAAGGTGCCGATTTTTAAAACGGCTTTTAACGGCTGATCCCACTCACACCTGGTGGCATGTCATGGGACCTCTAGTACGCACAAAAAAACAAAATGCTAACTCTGTTTCCGATAAGAGTCCTGACAGCTGCTCACCGTTTCCGTAGGCCCAGTCGTCGTTGAGCCGGTGGCGGACCTTCTGGTAGATGGCCGACATGGTCTTCATGTTGCTCTTCCTCCACTGCCGGCCGAGGTACTTGGTCTGGATCTTCAGCAGCTTCAGCACGTACAGCTGCATCATGGCCTGCTTCACCTTCAGCGCCCTCTTCAGGATGGGGGCCGACTTGAACACCACCAGCATCTGAGGAGGAGGAGGAGGAGGAGGAGGAGGAGGAGGAGGAGGAGGAGGAGGAGGAGGAGGACAAGTTGGTTGTTGGGTGTGGGGAAGGAGGAGAAGGAGGGAATTGTGGATTACAATGTATGAACAATTTAAGTTTGTGAAAAAGTGGTAAATGATCTTATGCAAGAACATTTTAGCCATGGCATTTTTTTAAGTTTTGGTAATTATGAAGAAAAAACAACGATATTCATATATTTTGCCCCAAAAAGATTAGGATAATTTCCTTTGTTCAATATGATTGTAAGTTAATTTAAACAATAAAATATCAATATTTCTCTTAATTAAAAAAAAAAAAAAAAACACAATTTAAACTGCAGGGCCGTTTCGCAGAAGGACGTTAACACTGGAGTCCTTCCCGGCCGTGCCACAGCGCTCTGGGGGCCCTCACCATGGTCCTGGAGTGCTTCCACTTGGTCAGCTTGTTCAGGATCCTGAGGAGGTTGATGCACGAGAACAGGTTCCTCCAGCAGAACTGGTTGTTGTCTCCGGCTTCCTAAAAAAACCACACACAGACTCATAAAGATGAGGACGCACAATGAAATCCATGCTCCCTGGGTGACAGAAAGAATGATCTACCAAGGAGTTGAAGAAGATTCATCCATTTGAGAGATATTAAATATTATGGCAGCCTTATCCGTGGTGCCATGGACACACACACACACACACACACACACACACACACACACACACACACACACACACACACACACACACACACACACACACACACACACACACACTCTAAAAAAGTGATCTTGACATGCCTTGTCCATTTCATTTAATCAATGCAATGGTTGTTCATCAAAACAGTATTTACTTTTTTTTTTATATATCTACATAGAGAATAGTGAATGATCTCACTTTTCTTTCGGCAATGCAAAAGAAACATGATTGATATTTGGCCAAAGGGTGACCATTCACGGGAGAGGTCAGGGCATGGAAATGTTTGGACATCCCAAACCTGAGAGGGAACAGTGCAGCCACAGATTGTGGAGCAGGAGCTCAGCTCAGCTCACTCACCAGGCTCTCTGCTGTGAGCTCTGGCAGCTCATGGACTACACAGTGGGGGAAGTCCAGCACACAGATACTGCAACGAGAGACACACACGCACACACACACACACACACACACAAACACCAGACACACAGAGAGAGAGAGAGACACAGGCCAACACCAGACACAGAGAGAGAGAGAGACACATGCCAACACCAGACACAGAGAGAGAGAGAGACACAGGCCAACACCAGACACACAGAGAGAGAGAGAGACACACGCCAACACCAGACACACAGAGAGAGAGAGACACAGGCCAACACCAGACACACAGAGAGAGAGAGAGACACAGGCCAACACCAGACACACAGAGAGAGAGAGAGACACAGGCCAACACCAGACACACAGAGAGAGAGAGAGAGAGAGAGAGACACGCCAACACCAGACACACAGAGAGAGAGAGACACACACACACACACACACACACACACACACACAGGCGCACACACACACACACACACACACACAAAAAGAGAGACACACACACACACACACAGAAACAGACCGACACACACAAACACTTTACCGGCAGCAGACTTATAATACACACAATATGTAGTGACGCCTGGAGAGTTTTAGTCATGCATAAATAAACTTGCACAATGCCAAACAAACCTAAGGCCTTGAGGGCATAACTTGAATGAGGGAACAGACAATAGCAAGTAACATAACAAACTAACCACAGACAGCACATCAAACTAATACCTCTTAGAAGTTATGGAAGTACGGCCATCTTGGTTTAAATAATAATAATTCTGTTAATGTATTACGAGAGCCAAACACAACGGTATCTCAATCTTCAGGTAGTCTAAATGCTTTGGCCACCTCACTGTGGCGGATTGTGCAGACGATACAACAGGCCGTACTCTGACGCTGCCTCTTTAAGGCGAGGGCTCCTACCTGTTCTTAGCGCTGATGTAGGACATGATGTTCTGGTTGAAGAACTTGAGGATGAGGGGGATACAGTTGGCGAACACCAGGTGCTGAGAGACGATCTCAAACTGCAAGGAGACGTCAGCGCGTCACAAACGGGCGTGTGTGTCTAGAAAGCGGGCTAGTGGTGACAGACGTTTTAATGTTGCCATGCAGCCATCAATGTCATCCTTTCCCTCTACAATGTGTGCCGTCTGTCATTAAAAGGTGACGTATTATACCACCAGGTGCGAGTGTGATTAGCGTCACAAGCCGTTTTGAAAATATGCCTCTTCGTACATCACAAGTGGGCGTGTCCACCTAGATGTGTGCTGGATGGATCAGTCTACCAGCCTACCCAGTGGACTGTAGCAAACGTTGCTCATCTATCCGTCATCGACTAGGTGGACACGCCCACCTGTGATGTCAAAAACAGCTAAGGGCTAATCACATTCACACCAGGTGGTATAACATGTCCTTTAAGTTATAGTACAGATGAACACACAATAGAAAGATCCATTTCTCTTGGGAAAACATGTGTTTCTGTGTCAGTCTACAACTGAGTAGAGCTGGAAGTATAACATGTTCAGCTCTTGGACATTGAGTCCGGGCTATACCATGCAGTGATATAGCCTTTATAATGTTTTTGTGCTGTCTAAAAGTGCTGTCTGCTGTCAATTTTGCAATGCACCAAAGCGTCTTATTTCTTGTATGTACCGTCTTCTGTCCACAGAGGGCGCTGGTGCTGCTCAACCATGACAAACGGCCAACTACGGTAATCCATCTCAATGAAGGTCCAACTGTGGCCTCGGCTGATTCAGATTGTTTTAATAATGGCTTGGGGGGGGGGGGGGAAGTGGAGGACTCTATCAGCCCTGTTAATTATAGAAGTGGCAGAGAGGAGCAGTGTGTGTGTGTGTGTTTGTACCTGGTAGATGTGGTTGAGCTTGAAGTGTTTGAGCAGCAGGATCAGCAGGGCGGAGATGGCCTTCACGATGATCTCCTTGTGGCGGTTCACATCGATGCCCAGCTTCATGCTCTGCAGGACCGTGATGCTGCACACACACACACACACACACACACACACACACACACACACACACACACACACACACACACACACACACACACACACACACACACACACACACAGCTTTATTATCTGAAGTCAATCTAATCCTACTGTAAAAGTGTGTCATTTTATAAGGGCCAAATATGAGGCTGCAGTAAAATAATGATGAAATACCTGGAAAAATGGCAGACTAGATATTGAAATAAAAAAAACGATAGAAAATAAACCAGTGGATCACATTATCACAGCTACAGTCCCAAAGGACCTGTGTGTGTCCTTTGATACTTTTAAATAAGTTGCTGTGATTAAGGACACACAAATAACCTGAATTAAACAGTCCAATTAAACAGTCCAAGACAGCAAGATAATGATATGTTTCACATTCAGGCTTCAGCATACTGGATTTAAGGATGTGGACCTTCTCCCAAAGAAAATCGACCATTCAAGCTCTCGAACCGAAGCCTCTCTCCGCCAACTCCGTCTTCTTCATTGTAAACCTGATGCTGAAGTGAAGGGTCAGGGTTGAGGGAGCATGCAAGGACCCCGGCCCCCAGACTCACGGCATCTCCTCGGGAAGCACGTCAGCCAGGATGTTGATGGAGTCCGTCTTGGCCTTGGAGGTGGGGGCGGCCGCCAGTAGCAGCTTGAGCAGGGCGATCTGAGAACACATGAACAACACCATGAACAACAGCATGAACAGCATCATGAACAACGCCATGGACAACGCCATGGACATCACCATGGACATCACCATGAACACCACCATGAACACCACCTCTTGGAAGGTATGGCCTTCCAAGAGATGGTTCTATTCAATTCAAACAAAACCTGAGGATTAATCCATAACCAACCAATCCTATCAAAACACACATTCAACCTTCAAAAGGGATTGACCCAGAATCAAATGCCAGCCATAAAGCCTGCAGAATGAGCGTTGTTTCTTTAAATGTCATCCACACGTATTGCAGAAGATACTATCGGCTCAAGGCGGGCCTTCCTGCAGCAGTGATGTGCGTTTCAGAACAGCGCGTGCATGGTGGGGGTGTACCCATGGCACTCACCACATACTGGGAGAGGTTGGGGAGCATGCCCAGGTACAGGATCTCAGCTGGGGTCTCCTCCACCTCCTCCTCCCCCTGCAGACGGAAGAACACACACATTCATATTACAAGATTAAAGTATTATATAATAATTTATACAATGTATAACATTCGTTTATTCCATAGTCCAAGAGGTCGATAATCACATCGACGACTTGACACAGAGGTCATGTACTATGAATGTGTACATGTAAGTATTAGTATACCCATGGTAGATAGAACAACGTGCTAGATATTTAAAAGACTGACCAGTGTCATTGGGCACTTCTGGAGCTCCTGTTCCCTCTTTATCTGCACCTCAGCGATGGACACGTACTTATGCTGGGAGAGAGAGGTGGACACAGACGGAGAGAGAGAGAGGTAGGCACAGACAGATTGAAACAGAGAGAGAGAGAGAATGTCAGAAATAAAGTATCAAAGTTATTTTTCACCTAGCTAATGCACGCTTTTTTTATACTTTTTCTTATATCTGTTTGAAAACAGTAATGGACTCAAACGGTACGAAACCAATAAATGGTACCGTCCAAAAAACAACGAAACCCGAAGCAAATCTTCAAAGCAGCTCGACTTCATTGTTTCCTCCCAGAAAGATAATTCATTAGGAGGAGTTGACAGACATGTTCTGGATGGTTGGTCTGTCTGGCTGCTGCTTCCCCGCGCTTTTGAAGGACAGTCATGGATTTCTACGCCAGAGACTCAACGTGGGGAGGTTCCGAAGTGTCGGAAAAATTGATCGAGCAATAATGAGCTTAACTCAATTGGACAATGGGAGAAAAAAGAAAATTGGAATTAAGCGAGTTTGAAAAGAGAGGCAGCAAAGTGACAGACAGCCGAAGATTTCCTGTGAGAGTGAGAGGCAGAAGTGGCGAGAGGGAGTATTGATCGGGGTATTGATCGGGAGGTTTCACCTGTTTGAGAGTCTTGACGCTCTCGTGGATTGGCCGGGGCAAACCCACCAGCGTGTCGATGTCGCTGAAAAACAGGCAGCAGCTTCTTACAGAAATCATCCTCAAAAATGTATTTCAGTTGAAGGATAAAGGAAGATGTGATGCACTTCAATAACCACAATATAATTCATTTTTTGCATTTATTTGTTATCCACAAACGGATGCTCAAAATTGATTATTCAGGCATTTAGGAGACACTTGCATACAAAGCAACAGTGATTATTTATCATTAATGAGCAGGTAGGGGCTTATGGCATTCTGTTGAAGGAGGACTGCATGAAGGCTTTGGGGCTACAGACTCTCTCAACGCGCGCGCGCGTGCGTGTGTGTGCTCACTTTCCCAAGGTGAAGCCGATGAACTTGTTACGACTGGTCTCCAGGAAGTGCTCGATGTCTTTCTCCCTGTGGCGAGAAAACACACACACACACACACACACACACACACACACACACACACACACTGAGTCTGATGGGAGGGAACAGCAGGGAAACAGCCGGTAAAACAGCCTGTTTTCAGCGAGGCCGCCGTCGTTTCGGCTTCCAACAAAGACAGCTGCCGGCTGGTTCTCCGCGCGATAAGAACCAAAAGAAAAAGAAAAGCACATCCCTCTCACGGTGGAGGCTTGCTTACACACAAACCCCCACGCACACACACAAACAACCACCCACACACACATAAACAACAACCCACACACACACACACACGATGCCTGGAGCCAACCGACACACGGTAGCACCGTAGAAACTAATTGATGCTCGTCTCTCCATCGCACGCACGCACGCACACACGCACGCACGCAGGCCCGCACGCACGCACTCTTTTTCGAGTCACGCTCTGCATCCTTTCTATACATTATTCATGTTCCCAAAGCAGCGTCTCATGGTCAAAATAGAGAAAAGGGACGGTTTCATCTCATTGTATATACACAGAGGCTCAGCATATTTAAATGGAGCTCAACAAATAAACCACAAACTGCAGAGCCTAAGGCTGCTTGCTTTTCCCCACTGATGGACAAACCAGAGCCAGCTCAACACAGTCAAAGGTGTGTTGAGTAAGTTTAAACAACACGATAATATATCGCTTTGTGCTTCGCAAAAGAACACAGCAATCATGTCCCCTTGGTAAAGCTACAGGTCACACGTCCATTGAAGTAAGCCGTAATCTTAGTCCACATCTGACAGACTAAAACAGAGGATACTGGAGCCATTCACATAAATAACAAAACTAGATTATATTTTTGCGTGTTTAAACCTGTGCCTAACGTTTATTCACACGTGCATCGAGCCATCACATCACAGAACTCGCAGTTAACAAAAAAATCACATTCCTCACAATCACTTATTCAAACCAAACACCCACTACATTTCTTAGTTAATGTTGATGTAAGAGTCTCAGGCATATTAATGTCTAATTCTTGTAGTTTCAATGGTTTTATGGGTTGAGCGCATGCTTCTGCATGAGTTATCTATTATAGGCGGTTTTGCACTATCAGGTAACTTCAATCAAACATACTGGTTACAGCCAACCCAAATCTGATTTGAGTTTGTTGCAGTGGCTAGTGCAAGCACGCGAGAGCCTGTGCTTTTGCAATATAGCCCCGGCCCTAATCGAAAACAGTGTCAGAAACAGAAATAGTCAACAACATATTTATAAAAAATACAAAAGTGAGCGGGGACTTACTCTAACAAGGGGGTTTTGGTTTATCTTCCTTTCTTTTTAAAACAAGGCATTTAGTGACTTACTACGGTTTTTACAAACATTCACACACCGACAGATGAGTCAATCATGCAGGGCGACGGTCAAAGACACCTCGACATTAAGCTACGAGCCTGGGATCGAACCAGCAACCTTCAGGTTACCAGTCAACCCTCCCTACCTCCTGAGCTAAGCCGACCCGAGTGAGTGAGTGAGTGAGTGAGTGAGTGAGTGAGTGAGTGAGTGAGTGAGTGAGTGAGTGAGTGAGTGAGTGAGTGAGTGAGTGAGTGAGTGAGTGAGTGAGTGAGTGAGTGAGTGAGTGAGTGAGTGAGTGAGTGAGTGAGTGAGTGAGTGAGTGAGTGAGTGAGTGAGTGAGTGAGTGAGTGAGTGAGTGAGTGAGTGAGTTTCTTTAATGTCCCCAAGGGGATAATTGTTTCACAGTCAAGTTGGTCTCAGGACAGCATACATTTAAAAAAGGCACACTGTAGCAACACGGCGTATCAACACAGCGTATCAACACTGCGTAGCACACAGATAATAAACTCTCTGGACGCCCTGGAGCTCACCGGACTTTGGGCGCCCAGGGCAGGCCCTTGGGGAAGTTGAGCCTCTCGGTGGGGGGGCGCAGCGGCGGCGGGGGGGGCGGGGGCTGGATGATGACGTCGCGGTCCAGGGGGTCCACCTCGCCCTCGATGCCGCTGTCCGAGTCCTCGGGGTCCTCGTCTTCGTCGCGGGCCTCCTCGTTCTTGAAGGGGTCCCGCTCGTTGTAGGTGTCCAGGCTGTCCTGCTTCACCAGGGGCTGCGTGGGCGGGACGGGAAACACAGTCAGCCAATCAGAGGCGTAGCGGCGGGCTCTACCTTCCTGGGTGCGGCTGGCATACGTTGTGTTTTAAACCCAGCTGCGCTTTTATTTTGACACGTCCGATTCGGCGGACACATTTTGTGGTATAAATCAACTCAAAATCGTTGAATTAAAGCCTGGGAACATTATACGTCCAAGTTGGGCTATTAAGATACAAACAGACAAGTCACCCGACTGTTAACAATAAAAACTCATTCTGTGTAATTCAAAACAGTCCAAGCACAGAAAAAAAATACATTCTGTTTTGAATGACCATCCGCAATACCTACATTCCCATTTCCGTTCTGAGTGCGATGCATTTACAGACACACACACACACACACAGATACACACACACACACACACACACACACACACACACAGGTTAATGCAATTCAACCTTAACTTTCCAAAGCTAACAAGGAGATAACCAGTGCCACACGTGCAAGCTTCAGGCATGAGGGTAGCATTACTGACGTGAGAGAAGCCTGCCAGAGCGGTTGATGTATGGTGCGGTTCAGTCGGCTAGCAGCAGCCGCGTCGCTCCCCCCTCGCTCTAGTGAGCGAGGGGGGAGAGTGAGTGTATGTATGGTGGATGGTGAGGGAAGCAGCAACAGGTGATCTTGCGTTTGTGAGTCATTCTGCATGGAGGGAAGCCATTATCTACTAACCCGGGTTAGGGGACAATAACAATCAACCGCATCCGTCCAGGAGGTCAAAGGAAAAGCCGAATCACGGTTTGGTTTTAATGGAAACGTGAATTTAGTATTAACCGTTTCAAAGTTACCAAGTCGAAAGAAAAGCTATGATTATTGTCATTATTGGATTAGAGTAAAATGTTTATGCAAAATGTGATAACAAATTTCTCTCCAATACGTTGTCAATTCTTTTTTGTGGCAGTTGGACATTCCCGTTCACCTCCGGAATTGATGAAATCCCTTTTTTCGTCCCTTACTCCCGATGCTAACTAGCGATGTGACGGCCGGTCTCAACAGCGGGAGGAGCCTCATTGCAACGCCGATACAGTGAACTAGTCGTGACATTCTCCTCTACAGTTCATACAATGTTGAGTGACTCCAGATGTAAAACAGTCAGCCAGCCATCTAGCTAGCAAGGCAGCCAGGCTCCCACCGCCACCCCTCCCTACCCCACAACCCAACCCCAGATAGTGAGCAGGCTGCGGGGGGGGGGGGAGGAGGTTGGGTGTATAAGAGGAAGAGGAAGAGGAAGATTAAAGTAGATGAGAATTGGGACAACTTGCGCTAAACAGGCCACAGACCTTAAACGTGTAGCACCATAACTGGATGTAGTCTTGAGAATAATCTTACATTTTCTCTGGTGACAACGTCTTCATGGAACTGATATCAGATACAGATTTGCTGTTTCCTGTTTGACTAGCTCCGGCGATGTACGGCCTTTAGAACATTTAAATAAAATAATACGCAGGCTAATGACTCTTGGCATAAATTAGTGTGTGGAGAACATCATTTTTAACGCTGTAGTCCTTTCCTGATCATTTCAAAAATAAATAGCAATGATTCCCATGCCTAGCAGATAATGGACCTGCTAAGTGGAACCCTTGATCCTAGAAAATAGTCACCACTGAGAAAAGCCACCCACACTAAATTCCTTTTTGCGAATACAAATGTGTTAATTGTGCGCTTGTGTTGCATCCGAGAGAGATTCTAACTAGCTTTTGTTCAACTAGGAGAGAAAAAATAACAGTGGTGTTAGAAAGGTGAACAGAAAGGGCAAGAGATTAATGGTGAGAGAGACGCAAACGAAATTAACAAAAATGTTGGAAAAGGGAGGGATAGAGAAGAAAAGTTATTCTGAGCAAAATAAATGGGGGGGGGGGGGTATTTTAACAAAGAGCTAAGAGATAAACATGACCGGCAATAGATGAAGGGAAGATAATCAAAGGTTAGGAGTGGATGAGAAGGTTGGGGGGAGGGGTACCGAAGTTAACAAGTTTTTATTTATTTTCATTTTTTATCGACGAGAGTACTCAGTTCAGAGTACCTGTTCCAGATGTTCCAGACAAATTGTCTCAATCACCCAAACCAAATCTTGAGCCAACGTGACTTTCAAACTTGACGTCAAATCCACGTCATTAAGGGGCAGGTAGGGGTTAGAGGTCATCTTGCTCAAGGATGACTACGGGTTAGAAAGGGCAGGGAATCAAACCCAGGAGCCGACCACTCCACCATCCCGCCCCTCGCGCAGTATGTTGTGTCGTACCCCTGAGAAGTCGATAGTCACATCAGTGTCCAAAATGCGAGCATTAGTACCGGCACATCCCCGACGGACAGGAGAGGCTAAGAGTAACAGTACTGAGAGAAAGAGGGAGCGAGAGATAGTGAGAGGGGGGGGGGGGGCGAAGGAAGGAGGTAGTGCAAAGAAAAAAAACTAGCGCAAGGCACAGAGAAAATGCAAAATAAATAAAAAGTGGTATTTTGTACGGTAGAGACCTGCTTCTTGGCAAAGGGACTGTCGCCTTCCAAGCTATCAACAAAGGCACTCTGTAGGGACACAAGGAAGAAGGGCAAGACAGAGAGAGAGAGAGACAGAGACAGAGACACAGACAGACAGAGAGAGAAAGAGAGAGAGACGGGGAGATAGAGAGGGAGACAGAGGGAGACAGATATAGAGGGAAAGAGGGCAATGAGCAGGACAGGCATTGCTCCATTGATAAGAAACTAGGGGGTATGTTAAGCACCAAGATTAACACGACGCCGGGCGATGTTTCGGGGGGTCAGTGCCGCACCACTGAAGTCCGCACACAAGTCAAACCCAAAGTCCGGTTTGAAAAAGAACTTCAACAGAAAACCGTTATTACAAATGCGTCTACGATATTCTTAAGGGACAGTGTGTATGATTTAGTGGCGTCCTGCGTCGCAACCAACGGAGTAGCCCTGAGTTTCCAATAGTAGGAGAAGCTATGGAAATGTCCTAGTAGTAGCAAAGTGTGTGCAACTATAGGTTATTTGTCCATTATTGGTTACTGTACAAACATGCTGGTACAACATGGCATGTCTATTTCATTTCTTTCCCGCCAGATCCCACTAAATTCACACT
The DNA here is from genome assembly GCF_902167405.1 of Gadus morhua. Classification (NCBI taxonomy): domain Eukaryota; kingdom Metazoa; phylum Chordata; class Actinopteri; order Gadiformes; family Gadidae; genus Gadus; species Gadus morhua. The sequence goes on along the minus strand of NC_044066.1, from coordinate 18,761,667 downwards.
GCCCCTTTAAGGATCGGTCTACCACAACTATTCCAGAAATAGCCTCTTTGGGATTGTGAATGCCACTTCATAGCCCAAGCTTCAGCTATAGAGTATTAGCGAGGTATCATGAACTACAGTTTGTACACAGAAGAAGAACAGAGTCTGAGGGGTTATTGTCACACACAAAAAAACAAGGCGGCTGTGCCATCTGTGGGACCAAGGTGTGTGTGTGTGTGTGTGTGTGTGTGTGTGTGTGTGTGTGTGTGTGTGTGTGTGTGTGTGTCTTCAATGTATCCATTAAGTTGTCAGCCAACGTCCAAATCGAGGATGCTTTTGCGTTTGCTTACGAGTGCGTGTTCGTAATATTTATAAATATATTCCTAAATATAACCAGCCTGTCTGAGATACAACTATGTGTGTCTGTGTGTGTGCTCATTGTATCCATTAGGTTGTCAGCCATCATAAGATAGGGAATCCTTGCATGCAGAGTCTTGGCATCTGCCATGAAGTGTGGATATTTCTGTTTGCTTACGCGTGTATACCGACTGATCATTTCCTAAATGTAACCAGCCTGTCTGAGATACAAGTACAAATCTGTGTGTGACTGCGTGTTAGTGTGCGCGTGTCTGTCTGTCTGTGTGTTTCTCTATGTGTGTGTGTGTTTCTCTGTGTGTTTTTCTCTATGTGTGTGTTTCTCTATGTGTGTGAGTGTGTGTGTGTGTGCATGCTTGCATGCATGTTTGTACGCATGTATGTATGCATGTACGTATGCGTGCACACATGTGTGTGTGCGCGTGTGTATGCATTTGTGTGTGCGTATATGTATGCGTGTGTGTATGCGTGTGTGTATGCGCGTATGCGTACGAATGTGTGTATGCGTGTGAATATACGTTTGCGTATGCGTGTAGGCGTGCGTGTACGTAGGCGTGTGCATATGCACGCTCATATGCGTGTGCGTACGTGTGTGTTCGCGCCCCCCTGCACCCCCCCCTCCCGTACCCTGCGGCTGCGCCGGCCCCTCTTCTGCTGCTGCTGCTGCTCGATGAGCTCCATGGCCGAGGCGGGGGGGGAGGCCGCCCGCATGGCGCGGACCACCCGGATGCTGTCCTCCGGCAGCGGGGGCAGCTGCAGGCGCTCCCGGCCACGCACCTTCATGGCCTGGAGCTCCTCGAAGCCCCCCAGGGTGAACTGGGACGGGGGGGGGACGGGGGCAAGGAAACTTTATTTATACAGCACTTCTCAAACACGAGCGAGACTCAAAGTGCTTCACGTAGGAACGTCGTCAACGGATGAAATAAAGTCATAAAATAAAAGAAAATAGTTGAAGTAAAAGAAAAAAAAAAGGCAGTGTATTTAAGATTTAGGAAAAACCTAAAGCAAACATACAATAAAATGAAGTAATAATATAAAATAGATACATAAAAGAAAATAAAGGCAAAGTAAAAAATTAATTATTGTAGAAAGTGCAATGTGTTTATGTTTTAGTGGAAAGCTAAAGCAGTCAAACAATAAAATGAAGTATAAAATAAAATAGATGCGTAAAAGTAAAATAAAGGCAAAGTTAATAAATGCATAATAGAATGTGCATGTATTTAAGATTCAGCAGAAAGCTAAAGCTAATAAGAGGACGCTTTATTGTCCCTTAGGGGAGGTTAAGGTGTTGGGCAGGTTTTACAGTTTGTTTTTGTTGGTATGTTATGAGTGCTCGTACAGCGACCTTGGGAGAAAGGTGCTATTTAAATATAGTAAATGTTCGGTAACGCTTTACAATAACGGGACATTAATTAACCATTGGTTAATATACAGTACTTAAAGCAGTAAGAAACATCAACTAACAATTAACTAATGGTCATTTAACAGTTAATTAGTATCTAGTATCTAATCTAGTAAAGCATTAACATTAGCTAATGCAATAATGTATGAAATTATAAACATAAGGTAAGGGTTAGACCTTATACTAAACCTTTTGAATAATGTATACATTATATACACCGTAGTTAATATGAACACCATTAGTAAAGGATAATATTAACACAAAAAAGATCTCAAACACTTGGACAGGATCACGTATTAAGACGTGCACGTATGTACGTGCACGTCTTGATACGCAATCCTGTACAAGGGTTTGAGTGCGTGCGTGCGTGCGTGCGTGCGTGCGTGCGTGCGTGCGTGCGTGCGTGCGTGCGTGCGTGCGTGCGTGCGTGCGTGCGTGCGTGCGTGCGTGCGTGCGGTGCGTGCGTGCGGTGCGTGCGTTCGGTGCGTGCGTGTCCGCTGCAGCAGTGCTCCTCACCAGAACAGTCTTCCAGAGCAGCAGCAGAACCTTCTTCATGGGGAAGTGCGGGGCGTTCATGCTGCAGAACTTGGTAACCATGGTGAAGAGGAGCAGAGCAAAGGGCTCCCCGCTGCACATGGGAGCGGCTGGGGAGACAGGCTGACGTGTTAGACAACACCGGCCACGTCCGTTCTCAACGAGGCCTCCGTGTGTCGCAGGCAGGGTAAGATCTGCCGACACCTTTTAGTCAACGCGATTTAAACTGGATTCAATGTAAATCGCCCGTCCCGACCTTGGGAGTACACGCACTGTTTCCCTCTGCAGAGCGAGAGGAACAGAGATCTGCACGGAAGGTTTTTAGAGGACAAGATGTTTCCGTTTTGCTTTTATCCAGATTCGGCGAGAGCAAAGGGCAAAAAACGTCACTTTGTTATCTGAAGTGAATGGATGCAGTTTTCAACAAGCAAGTCAGTGAAATTACTTCCCAGCCGAGGCCAGACCGATATCCATCGTGAAGTGTTCGCTCGAATAAATGGCTCGACTCACAACAAGCGCTCACAGGGCCAGGCTGATTCAACTTCAACGGAGACATTGAAGTGAAATGTCACGAAGGACCAAGTATGGTTTAGACATCTTGCTCAAGCTCCTACAGGATGGGCTGTCCGTGAGACTCGGGGGGGGGGGGGGGGGGGGGATTGAACCCAGTTACCTTTCCATTTCGGTATCCTGCTCATTGAACGCACACGCACACGCAAACACACCTAGCTCAATCCTGAAGGTCTCCCTGGCGGCGATCCACTCAGGTCTGTCGTCCTCCGTCTGAACGCGAATGTTCTCCACCATCAGATACATGATGCTCAGCAACACACTGCAGGGGACGGACACACACACACACACACACACGTTAATATGTGCCCAGCTCTCTGGGTGAGTATTTATGACATCTGGATGTGTGCCTATAATCCGGCTAATAGGGAAAGCTATTTGCTGAGGTGCAAACCTGCACACAGATAAGTAACTGCAATGCATTGATGTGGATACATTGGTTAACACACACACACACACACACACACACACACACACACACACACACACACACACACACACACACACACACACACACACACACACACACACACACACACACACACACACACACACACACACACGTTGAAAAATGACAGCTGTTGATTACCCTGATCAGCCAAGCCACTTGAAAGATGGAGAAGTCAGTGTAAAAATAAAAAATGATATGCTAGTTATCACTAGTGTGAGGCAGGTGGCGTTTTATGCTTCATACTCACAGAACAAACAAAAAGAATACCCAATTTTCCATCAGTAATTACATGAGAAGCTTGAATCCTGTTTTTAAGTGCCTCGAATTGGCAGCGCGCGCACCCTAGTTGACAGAGCACAGTAATCATTCCATTATGAAACCATCCAAAGAGAAAGTGACAGACTGTGAACGAGCGCCTCTCTGGAGGAGAATGAGCTTTTACTGGTGAAACACGGGCGTTCATCGCTATCCATCGGTGCAAATCAAAGAGCTGACAGCTCCGATTGGCTGCGTCTCATATGAAATGTCTCACAACGTACAGAGAATGGGGGTGGAGTGGATGAAAGAAAAAGGACGGGGTTTGACAGCCGTCAGGACACGTGGGCGGGAGGGAGGTCTTTTTTGTCTTCTGTTCCACTTCCCTTTGTAAATCCCTGGTACTTCACAGCTCACGTTGTGACCTCCTCTTCCTACAGATTATTGGGTTCATACTTATTTTTCCCTATTTTGGAATTTGTACACAGCTTAAATGTAAATGGCTGAAATGCAGAGCGACGTAAACAGAGAAAAGCGAGAGGCAACCAAATCAGAAAGAGAGGAGGAAAGAGGAAGACAAAGATAGACACAGAGAGGAAGGCAAAAAGAGAGACACAAAATTACAGAGACCCAGATAGACAGAGTAAGGCAGGGAGGAGGACAGGAAGTCCACTTTAGAAAGTGAAGGTAGGTCATTTAGGGAGAGGTGGGGGGGGGAGTCTCACCGGAGTTCTGTGCTGTCAGCGAGGGAGATGGCAGGTTTCCGCACCGCACTGCTGCACGCCTGGCTGTTACTGCAACACACACACACACACACACACACACACACACACACACACACACACACACACACACACACACACACACACACAGAGTTACATAATATTGTTTGTCACATTCACCCACACCCAACCATGTTTGTGGTTGTTTGTTTTGTCTCAAGGTCCCCGTTCTTGAAATAGCCACCATGCGCGTGTCCTCAGCTCAGTGTGTGTGTAGGGGCCTGATAAAGAGTGCCTGATACCAGAAGGCTACCAGGCCACATCAAATGCTAACAGGCTATCAAAACAAAAGGGGGTGAGACCAGTGCTTAGACGGGAGCCAGGGCAGCAGCAGCCTCCAAAGAATACCAAGCGGAACATTTTCATCAACCTGATAAGAGCTTCCTATTCTCATTCATTACATGGCAGTGGAAACACTCGCCACACATCCGCTACGTGTGTGTGTGTGTGTGGGGGGGGGGGGGGGGGGGGGATGCACAACCAGATGTCACACATGGAAGACACTAAGGCCTCGTCCACACAAAGCCGATTTTTTGGTGAAACCGCACAAGTCTTGTGCGTTTCGGCCGACCGTCCGGACGGAGCCGGCAAATCCGGCGCCCGAAACCGCACATTTCTGAAACCAACCTCGGAGGTGGTTTCAAATCTATCCGGACCTATGCGGTTTCGTGTAAGGATTTGTGTGGACGCCTGAAACGCAGACGATGACGTCATTAGCCCCCCACCTGCTGGGGGACGTCAGAGTTGCGTTGAATTTTTTATTCATTATTTTATTTGTAGCTTTAAATAAAAGGTGAAAAAAAAAAAGGTGAATGAAACAAGCCCCCACTCATCTTGGAGAAATTCTTCACCACAGATTTTTCATAAACACACGTTCAGTTACAGAATTTATTATTTGCTCACAAATAATAAAAGTGGCCGCGGCCCGGAACTCGCTGACCTAATGGCCGCCCACAGGCATGGCTAAAACCAGAGGTAGCTATGTCACACAAGCTAGACTAAGCTAGCATGCAATAGACATTAAGAACAGTTGTTAGCTTGCCGTGAGGTCACGCAATTCAGAATTTCTGCCTCAAAACTGTAACATCTAAGCATCAAAACACAATAATAAAAAATTATAAATTTAGTCTTTTTTGAATTGTATATATACATTGCTAGCATGGGTTTCCTAATCTAAAACCCCTAAACCCGGCAATATAGCTGTGTAAAGCAGTATATAGCTACACCTCTAGTTGAGCTAAACAAGACCATGACTGTATCTCCAAGTATGTAAAAGTAGGCGTGGCATGCTGTGGGCGGAGTCAACGGTGGGCGTGGCCATATGTGGGCGGAGCCACAAAGCCACTCATGTCATGTGCTGTGGACCGGCTCGTGTTCCACTCACTCTATCTCCATGTTGAGGAGTTCCAGCAGAGCGGTGAACACGCCCATGTGGTAGAGCAGGAAGACGTTGTGTCTGGCCCAGTAGAGGACGTCCACGTCTGAGTCGCACTCGTCGTACACACCTAGGGACACAGGGACACACACAGACACACACACCTTAAGAATATGTCACGCGTATCATGATATGGCAATAGGCGTGGAACTCTGTACAAGCCTACATAGGCTTTGCTCCCGCCTTGCACAAATGTTGTCATTTGTGCTAAACAAATAAACTCTAAACTCTAATAGCATACGTGCTGAATCTATGGTTAGTGTATTCACCAAGTGTTGTATCTTTTGCATCCATTATCAATTCACAATTTTTGACTTTTTTTTAAGTTGGCACATATACCCACGCTTGAAATCGCAATGTGTTCAATTGAGCCCCCATCTGTTAGTTAGCGGGAGACTTTAAAAAAAACAGCAAAACAAAGAGAGAGGTAATGGCCGGCTAGCATTATATATTTGTACAATATATCACTAGAGGGAAGTGATTTTATTTATGATATTATTGTAATCACCATCGATCAGCATTGACTACAGATATGGCCAGGTATTTTTAAGCTACGTGAAAGTTTACATTTTATACAATGCAGCTTTAAACTTAAAAAAGTCCTATATTATACCACCAGGTGTGCGTGTGATTAGCCGTTACAAGCTGTTTTGAAAAATCTGCCTCTTCTGCCATCACAAGTGGGTGTATCCACCTAGATGTTTGACGGATAGATGAGCAACGTCTGCTACAGTCCACTGGGTAGGCTGGTAGACTGATCTATCTAGCACACATCTAGGTCGACACGCCCACTTGTGATGTCAGAAGAGGCCGATTTTCCAAACAGCTTGTAACGGCTGATCACACTCACACCTGGGGTTAGAACCTGTCCCCTTTCAACTTAAATTTGAAAACAAACAAACTCCGACTCTGAGCGCCAGGAGCATGGAGGACGTACCCTGGGCCAGGTAGAGGATGGCGCGGGCCACCTTCAGCCTCTTGTCGCGGTCGGTCACCTCCAGGGCGTCCAGCAGCCTCATCACGTAGGCTCGCTGCTCCTCCACGCTCAGCTCCACCCACCTCCGCCCACGCACTGCGCACAAAGCACCACAAACAGGTCCATAAAACGAACGCACCACGTGATCGGGTTTCTTTTTTTTTTTTTTTACCGGGTCTCAGCCAGGCATGCATACACGTGACCGTGACCGTGACCAAGACACGCGCACACACACACACACACACACACACACACACACACACACACACACACACACACACACACACACACACACACACACACACACACACACACACACACTACTACTACTACTATTGGGTCAGTAAGAGTTGGTGAGCTTCCTCCACCTCCTTGGTCAAATGAATTGAGAGAGTTGGAGACTGTTTTGCAGTTTAGTAGTTGCTGGAGTGATCGACTACAACCTGAAAAGCTACTGGCAAAATGAACATATAGTTGTGTATTTAATATAGTCTTTTATAAAGAACAAATACAGTCACTTGAATACACTGTCTATAATAGTATTTTACCAAAAACGTGTAAACTGTCAATTTAAAATGAACATTGATAAAGAAAGGATGATAAAAGGTGTGACAGTTATTGTACTAAAAAGAAGGGAGAAAGAGCTAGAGAGAGCGAGCTATATATTTATAGATTGTCATCGGTCGGGGGCTAATTTCCTGTCCACCAGGATGAATGAATGCTGCTGTGGCCTTTATTTGGCCCCTTGTTAGAGTTTTAAACACGAGCACCATTCTCATGGGCATTTGTCCTGCAAATAACCCAGGCATCCCCTGGGGAAAGAGATGGGTCGTAATAGACTGTAGTCCACAAACAGTAGAAAACAGCCATAATAAAACCACCACCACCCAATAACACATGCATTTTATCCAGTGACTGAATTTAAAATTTGGCTTTGAACATAAACATAGCATAAACGTTTGCTGAAATAATGAGTACAATTCTGCTCTTTCCTTTTAAGATCTCGCCTTCTGTTATAAGAGTGCTGGTATGTGTTCAGCATAATTAAAGAAACACTATTGCTGTGTCTTTTGCATAATTGTATCGTTTGTTCCGGTTAATTAGGTTTCAGTGTATCGGTGTTATTTTGTATTTTCATCCATGTGTAGAATTGTAACATAATGTGTAACCTAACCAATGATATGCAATTCCTGAATTTTCTGAAAAAAACAACAACGATGCCCTTTGAGTAGTTTTGCAACCAAAATAAAGCAACCAAAATATTTGAAATAAAATAGAAGTTCTCTGTCCTCTCGCACTACAGAAGCAGTGTAATGTCAACCTGATCTCCAAATCCGTCCTCCCGCATGCGGCTGAACCGAGAGAGAGTGTTAAAATTAGCCAGCCTTGAGAGGACCAGTGATTTAGCTCAGCGGGGCACTGAGTGGGATGTGGAGACAGGCAGACAGGGAAGCAGGGAGACAGGGAGACAGGCAGACAGGGAGACGGGCAGACAGGCAGACGGGGAGACAGGCAGACAGGGAGACGGAGAGACAGGCAGACAGGCAGACAGGCAGACAGGGAGACAGGCAGACAGGGAGACAGGGAGACAGGGAGACAGGGAGACAGGGAGACAGGGAGACAGGCAGGCAGGGAAGCAGGGAGACAGGGAGACAGGCAGACAGGGAGACAGGCAGACAGGGAGACAGGCAGACAGGCAGACAGGCAGGCAGGCAGAGAAGCAGGGAAGCAGGGCGACAGGCAGACAGGGAAGCAGGGAGACAGGCAGACGGGGAAGCAGGGAGACAGACAGGGAGACAGACAGGGAGACAGACAGGGGGACAGGGAGAGAGGGAGACAGGCAGACAGACAGGCGGCCAGCCAGCAGTGGGTGTGGGTTGGGGACACACAGGGCTGCGATTGGGAATGCAGATGTGTTAAAACATAGACGAGGGTACTGCGTGGGGGCCATGATGCACACACACACACACACACACACACACACACACACACACACACACACACACACACACACACACACACACACACACACACACACACACACACACACACACACACACACACACCTCAGAGATTGAAAATAAGAACCCATGTTTTCCTTTTCTATCCTTCTGTCAAAGGAGCGATCCGTCTCCCACTAAGACTTCTAAACAAATAGCACAGGCTTAGCTTAGCCCAGGAGGTAGAGCAGGATGACTTGTGATAGGACGGTTGCTAGTTTGATCCCTGGCTGTCCCCTCCTGTGGTGGTGTCCCTGATTAAGACACCTCCCCTGAACTGCTCTCGACTAGCTGGCCGTCGCCTTGCATGGCTGACTGCGCCGTCTGTGTGTGAATGTGTGTACGAATGTTTGCAAGTCGCTTTGGATAAAAGAGTCTGCTAAATTCCCTGAATTTAAATGTAAAAAACATTCACTGAATATAATATCCTTGAACTTATGGTATTGTCACATACTGTACAATCATTTCATTCAATCCTTTTGATAATTGACATCAGCTGTGTTTCAACGATTAACAACTTAAACAAATGAGGTACCTTAACAGACCTAAACAGAACCTTAAGCTACCTGCCTAACTTCTGTTGTTGCATATTCCTGCTTCCCTTTGATCGGTGCATTTCCATAACAATTCAGTACTTTCTGCTCACTCCCCCCCTACACGCCCTATCTAACATAAAGTGTAGAAAATCTACTAATCTTAGTAGAAAAGACTGAGAAGGGAAAACGGTAGCGCTGACTATGTCAAAACGCAGAGTTCGCATTGCAATATATATATATTATATATATATATTCAGCTGATTCCAGCAGTAGTCATCGGCTGTTTGAATTAACACAGCAGATCCATGTACCGCAGTGAGGAAACAGGCAAGTTTGCAGATTTCTCACAACTCGCCAGTTCTCCCACACACACACACACACACACACACACACACACACACACACACACACACACACACACACACACACACTTGAGAATCAATAGTACGCATGAAGGTTATCCAGATAACATTCATTCGCACTACCTTGACTCTTGAAGTCCTCCTCAAAGTAGTCCTTGTTGAGGGCGAACTCCGGCTCCTCTGTGTAGCTGTAGAGCTCTGTGGGCGCACACACACACACACACACACACACACACACACACACTTTTGTGTTATTGTTTCATCAATCATTGTTTATTTAATCCAACCAATGGCTGAGGAGCCATTTCAGACTTGTCTTGCTTGTTTGATGAAGGCCTTAAAAACTACAAGAACAGTTGTTAAATGCATCGATCATAAAAATGAATTTGAGGTGGCATAATGAAAGCACCATAAGTCAAAGCAGGCTACACTTGTTTGTTTAAATCCTTTAAAACCTTTTTATACCACAAAATATATATCACTAGCTCTGGAATTGAGTCTTTGACTTCACAAATAAGCCGTTCAAGAGAGAGCTTTGGGCCCAATCCCATTTCTACCCCTTCCCTTTACCCCTTCCCCCTCCCCCTTGTTTTGAAGGGGTAAGGGGTAAAGGGAAGGGGTAGAAATGGGATTGGGCCTTAATGGCTTAGTGAAGGAGTGAGCGATGGGGTGTTATACATGGAACTGAACCCAACAGAACCAAAGGGACAGTTAGGGTCCGGTTGAGTTTAAAGACCCCCGTGACTCCAGAACATACATTCTGTATGCTCACAAGAGCACCTTTTTTAAAAGTTCCCATATTTTCCACACAAAATAGCAGGGCGTCACAGAAATCTGCATTAGAGTTGTGACGTATACATCACGCGATGCAGACACCGCAGTATGAATATTGAATCAAAATGATCCCAAGGAACATTATTATCCGTAGTGACATGACACCAATCTCAGCCAACGATGCGAAACCCATTGTCGTGTGTTTAGTCGCCACAATTGTCTGTAATTGGTGCAAAACCACATGACATTCAATCCGGAACATTCTCTCAGGGGTTTGAAGTCAACTGGAGCAGGAGGTCTTTGAGACCCCGTTTCACCCCCCGCGGGGGGTTTAAGCTGACCTGATAGCTCCGCTGGCAGCATGTCCATGTCCCCGTACTCAAACTCCAGATTGGGGGACTCCATGGAGCTCTGGAACCACAAACAAACATTACGGTCAGAGACGTAAGAACAGCATAGCCTCACATTTGTCGGCGGCCTTCCCCACAAGCATTTCTATGCACTGCACTGCACACCCATCGGCAGGCACCATGAATTAATGTCAATGTTCATGAATGAATGAATGGCAATGTATATCGCAGTATAGCTAAAGATGCCCGCGTGTTTCACCAGCAAAGTGTGCTATAACTCTCACACACACCCATCTGTTAACATGCAACCACAGTGTGCGCGCGTGCGCGCGTGCGCGTGTGCGTGTGCGTGTGCGCGTGTGTGTGTAAGCAGCCAATCAGCAACAAGCACTTACAATTTATTTACATTACGTTCACCCCTTTACATTAGCCGACACTGATTACTCTGCGAGTGTGGACGGGGGGGGTGATGCTATGAATCCACACCCCCCCTCCCCCCACTGTGGCTGTTACTGTCCTATAGAAAGAGATGAGCGTGTGCAGAGTGTGACAGAGACAGACTGTCTGTCTGTCTGTCTGTCTGTCTGTCTGTCCCGATGTTCCAGTGACTTAGCATCAGTGGTGAACAGTGGATGTCACCGACATCATTTTAACATGGGTCATCGGGACTGGAAAAGCCTTGTACTTAAAATACATGCGCACACACACACACACCATATGACTGCCCCCCCCCCCCCCCCACACACACACACGTCAAAGGATTCCTTCTTCTAAACATTCACAACAAAAGCGCGGTGTCCAGAATAGACGATGTCACCAAGCAGAGCGGCGCAGACAGTCGATGAAACACACACACACACACACACACACACACACACACACACACACACACACACACACACACACACACACACACACACACACACACACACACACACACACACACACACACACACACACACACACTTTTGATTTAGGGGTTAAACAGCCTTGAAGGGCGACCCACTCTCGTCTCATTGGAGATCCACCAACAAGTTTAGTGACGGCCGATTGATCTGCTCTGACGTTGGCAGACTTCCCCGTTGTCTAAGTGTTGTTGAACACAGACGAGATAAGAAGTGGCCTTGGCGTTGTGAGAACAGGTTTTTTTCCTACTTCCTAGGACATCCCGAGTTACACTAGGAACAACAATTCTCCACCTTTTCTGTCAGCGCAAGTGTGCCCTTTCAAAATGTACCATTAAAAAAATTAGTTACACACAAACACACACACACACACACACACACACACACACACACACACACACACACACACACACACACACACACACACACACACACACACACACACACACACACACACACACACACACACACACACACACACACACGCCAGGAGAAAGATGGATATCCATAACCCATTTCACATTTAAAGAGAGATATGCTCATATCAACAAACATTATCCAGGGACTAGGGTCGAATGACAATTATAGAGAATAGCGAAGGGAAAGCTATTTCTAGAGCCCTTTTTAATTAAAGCTACAGTGAGAGTCCCGTGGATAAATAAAGCACCATCATTTTCCGTCCGGCAGAAGCCCATGGGAACGTCTTCCTGGACAGTGAGACCGAGATCACACAGCGGAAGTCACAGTGAATTGTGCCAAGGAACATCCCATAATAACAACAAGCATCAGAGTTATAAGCAGGCTGTCTTCACACAGATAGGCAGGGGTAAAAAAGAAAGACCCTCAAAATCAAAGTTTAAACTTGATGGAATTAGAGTTTGAGGGTTTACCTCAGACAGTGAACGTGAGGGTTTACCTCAGACAGTGAACGTGAGGATTTACCTCAGACAGTGAACGTGAGGGTTTACCTCAGACAGTGAACGTGAGGGTTTACCTCAGACAGTGAACGTGAGGGTTTGTGGGCTCATGCGTTGTGGAAGTCTCATAACGTGTGTTGAAGGTTTGGTGCACGACAGTGTGGTGGTGGATGTCAGAGACTCTGATTTAGTTTAAAGTTCAACTTTGAATTACGGACTAAAGGGCACATATTTCAGTCCTCTTCCCCTCTTCTCTCCCTATCTTCCTTAAATCCTTCAAGCATCGCACTCTTTTTCCATAAACAAACCAAAGGCAACACAAATGCCTTGCATGGTAACCTATCTGACAATGAATCCCATTTTAATTCAGATTCTGAATTGGATGTCTGTCCGTCCTCTCCCCCCCGCCCCCCATCCTGACGTCTCCAGCATCTCCTCTTTCAGCACCCGACCAATGAACTCTTGGCCGGACGCCAACTGCCAAGCTAACGTCTGCTGACCCACTCCGCCCCCCACCCACCCCCCCCTCACCCACCCTCCAGCCCGGTATCGGTATACACACAAGGAGTGGGCACGGTTTCAACACACACATGACCCCCGCTCTGCACCACTCGACAACAACGGAATAAAAACGCCTGGCCGTTTTGAAATCGGTTTACCAGTGGTGCGCGTGCACACGCGCGCACACACACGCACACACACACACACACACACACAAAATTGACTAAGCATTTTGCCTCAGGTGGTCTTGACTGCGCAAAAGAAGAAACCTTCCCCTTATTTATTAATAGGCTTTGGATGATTACAGTATATTAATGGCACTGGTCTCATTTCCCATGTTACAGTGTGCCGTTCCAAACCACCCCCCACTGCACGCTTTGGTTTTGGGGGAGAACAGCCTACGTGTTGATCCAGTAATAACCACAGCTATTCCAAGAACCAATGACAATGTCTTTAAAAAGCAATACGTTTAAAATTGGCTTCAGGGCACAAACGGCTGTGAGAACAGACAAGACAAGACAGCCACAAGCAGAACCGATCTGCATATCCCCCACCACCACCACGTTTAGGAACCATCGGCCGGCTTACTAGAGAGTTATTTATAGGCGCCGGGACGACACTGGCGCTGGGGCCAAAATAACAACCCGGTGTGTGACTGGCGACATGCGCTCCAGCCAGGGGAGAAAAGAGCACATGCAGCCCAGGTCGAGATCTCTCTGACCGGCATCCACCGTGATGGCAGCCCGCTAAACGACCCATAGTAGTAGCGCTCATACACCGAAACCGACGCACAGGTGCCGCCGTGTGGATGCCTTTTTTTTTTTAATCCTCCTAGAAAACCGCGGATAATTAAAGCATACTGTATGGATGTCCCCTACAGTGCTACGGCTGTCATTGCGGAGGGTTAGCAGTTAATAATACCATACCTCCATTTCGTCTGCCTGCATCCTTGGGAGTTGTTGTCGGCTCACATACGCTCGTGTTGGGGGGGGGGGGTGCTGCACAACCTCTGCCGTCGTCGTCCTAATTGGAATCGACTCGAGAAGATTTCCAAGTTGAGAATGCACACCACGGCCGCTGTGATTGGTCGCCACTGCGCCAGAGAGGGCGGGGTAAGGGCCAGGCTGGGCGGGGGATTGGTCCACCGCTGGATGCGACGCGTCAGCTGATCCGTGGAGTAGCGCTCCCTAATGTCAATAGATGAATCAATGTCAGAGGGCAAGGGCAAGAAATATGGCTGTTATTCATGCGATGAGACGACGTGAAAACACTATGGTGATTATAGAACGACGTAGCTGTTAAGCATTCAGCAGTGGTGGCCTCTTGTTGAAGCTGTGCCACCCGCCATTTCCCAACGCAACCTTATTGTGCATGGTAGCCTACTTGGGGCTAATTAGATATTGAAGACATCTAACGTAAATAACATAGATTAATCGGATGAGTCGTGATTTACAAATTGCCCCATGGGGCAACATTTTAAATCCGTGACACAGGGCAGATGTTTTCCACCATACCCCGGCTGCTTAAATGTGCAGGTATAACTGTTCTCCAGGACCCCTAGAGAACAGTCTTTACCCCCCTCCACTTAATTGACTTGACTAATTGATTATCTATGGTGTGTGAAGAGCGAGATTGTGTGCGTGTGTGTTTGATCTTTCTTCGCTTTGGATAAAAGCGCCTCTTTAATGCCTGAAATGTAAATGTAAGTATCCTTGGATTGTAAAGTTGAGATCTGCTTTGACCACTTTTCACACAACATAGGGGAATATAAGTGAACTTGACCTCACAGTCAATTGCTCAAGATTGCCTAGTTGAGCCTGCTGTCGCTGGGAACCCAGTACCTTTCAAACCTGTCCCCATATCCACACGTTAGGGTGATGGCTCCGATGCGAGGACTTTGACTGCGTGTTTCGTGACTTGTTAATGTTTGTGTGGTCAGATCCCAGTTAAAGGCAGTTATGGCATGTCTTCATGTAAGGTCATGTGGGCTCCGAACCGAAGCCAACCAATGAGCCCTTGGAGAGTGAACAATTTCACATCGTCTCCACATTCAGTGATTTAGCCCAAAGTGACTTATCTGGTGAGGTTGAAAAATAAGTGTTTTAATGATCTTTCACATTGAAAATGTAAGAGTCGTGAATCGAAATACTATGAGTGTACCAAAATGGGTACCATCTACTCATCCCTTCGTCATATTAATCAAAGCCTTCTCAGTGTGTGTGCTTTGGGGACATGAATAATGTATTGAAAAGATGCATACCGTGATCGTAATGGTGTCAAGTAAAGGAATTGGGACAAGCATTAGCCTGTGTGTGTGTGTGTGTGTGTGTGTGTGTGCGTGTGTGTGTGTAAAGCTTACACCACCACTCAGTGCTTGTTTACTTAAAGTCTAAATGGTGTTTAATGTCTCCACAATAAATTGATACGTTTATACGGCCAAATAACTGGTCTCACATCCCTAGTTGGAGTGCCATAGCTTCAGGGGTGTGTGTGTGTGGGGGGGGGGGCTGGATGAGGTCATTGTAGTGATGATATACACTGACAGCTGCATGTGAAGTCACACCCTTACCACACACACACACACGCAGAGAAAAATAAAATTTTATGAGGATCAATCTCATTCCACTTACAATTAAACTAATTGTATTATAAACATAAGTATAGTTCGCATGGATCATATTGGCTTGTAGGAAAATGTAGAGCCTTCCACTTTCTACCTCTGACAGGAAAACTGACAGTGTTAACATTTGCCGCTAACATATGACGTCAACAAATCACACAGACGGGTACAATTTTTACATTTTTATTCATTTTAGATTACAGGGTTTTTGTATGTTTTATTATTGCTCATCATCTAGATTGATCACTTGAAATATTTTAAATGTATGTTTTCTTGAGACAGCAAGTTTTTGGAGATTACCTTCCAGTTTTGTAGCCTACTTTGGAGGATTTTCGACAAATAAATACAAGGTGATTCTGCTCTCATTCTTACACTTTACAGGTTGTGGTGTGTGTATATCTTATATATTTCTATATATATATAATATATTTCTATACACAATGCTGGTGTCTTTCCCCCTGGTTACACCCCAATGGATCAATCAACCCCCGAACCCCACCCCCAAAGGGTCTACTGGGTCCTCAGAGAACTGGCCACAAAGCAGGTGTTCTACAAAACAAGAGACGTTAAGACTCACAACGGACTGACGGACAGACCAGCTCCCAGACCAAAAGAAAAAAAATACTATTTTTACTTGAACGAATGGTGAATTCTATAACCGTTAACGCAATCAGTCCATGAAAGAAAACAACGGAAATATCGAAAAACGTAAATGATCAATTATCAGACGAACTCTCGTTAAGAGTTCCTTAATGAGGAACCTTGATGGGGAGGGGGGGGGAGTCTGATTGGCATAAATGAGGGGCGGTTCTACAGGAAGCACGGAAATATGGGACACCTTATATGGCGTTAAGGGGGCAAGGCCTTGGTATAAACGTGGTGTACGGGAGTGCAAGGTCGCCTCTGTGCACTTTTTTTCACAGTGTTGCATTTTCTGAAATTCCACTTAATTTCATGTCTCCTTTTTTTCTCGGATATCACATAAGAAAACTGGCGATACAGTAATGTGTGTAAAGGGGTCAGAAGATATTTCAGACTCCTGTAAACTTATTGAAATGATCGCTAACCATAACTTCTTTTGGGTTCACCTTTTGGTCTATGTTCGTTTGTACATGGTTATAGACCGGCGTTTTTCGGAAAGCAAGTGAGCCGTGGACAAGGGCTTCGAAAAAAGACGTTATCACCGTTGATTACAATAGTCAAGAATTTATACTTAAATTCCCTCACTACAACCACACACACAAACTCTGACTTCATGTGGGATTGAAAAGATGACTTGGAATAGAGTTAACACCTGCATGAGTGTGTTTGTCATTTCATGGCCTCTATTACACACAACCCCATGACCAGCGGTACAAATACAAGTTTATCATCGTATAGTATATTGACGGTACTATACTCTTTTTAAACAAAGCCCATCTAAAGGGTATCAATTTGAAGTACCACACTGGCAGAAAATCTTGGTACAATTGTCATCAATCTCTCCTTCTTTCCCTCTCGTAATATTCTCTGTCACAGTATTGGAAATGAGTGTTACATTTATTACACATAGAATTATCATAGAACATTTAAATTGCTTATCTTTATAATGACATAGAAGTAGAATTTTTTTAAAGGTAACAATATTGGATGACGAAAGGAAAAGCAAAACAAAAAGAAAATGATCTTTAAAAAAAATTGTAATTTCTATATAAATATCTAAATATATACCCCATTGTAATGATCTTGCATCCTGCATGCTTCTAATACAGTTTAATAATGCTTGGTAAGAAGGGATAAAAGTTCCCTGTGTTAAAAAAACAAACAAAGAAAAACGAAAAAATAATAATTTAAACGCTTAGTTTTAATCACTTCAACACTGGCATCAACTGAGCATTTGGGAAGGGGAGAAATTGAAAGAACCAATCACAAAAGCCTTTGAGGTTGAGTGACAGATGAACGCAGGACCACCTGAACAAAAAGGGGTCAGCAATTTTCCAGTCATTCTGGATCGCTCTAAAAGCAAATGACAAGAGAACGCGTACAAAAAGAGAAATCAACCGAAATGACCAACAGTAAATCTCAATGAAATTATCAAATAAAAAAGGACAGATATGATTGGACCCTGAGATCCCACATAAGCCCGCCCATTGAGTTAAGCCCCACCCCTCCCTGTATCACAAGAGAATTCAAACAAAATCACGAGTACAAAATCAAGGTGAGAAAATAAACGACAATAAACTGAAATCTCGAGAGGGTCTCTTCATCCTCCACAGAATATAAATCAACGTTTAAGCTTTTTTTTCCTCTTCATTGTCATTAAATTCATCCAACTAAAAGATCTTAAAAATAACGGGACAATGAGGGAGTATATTCGAAAGGGCTCACTAAGACTTGACACACGTATGTTTGAGACGTGAAGAGATTGAATAAACTGATCTGAGGGGTATGGTGGTGGGGGGGGGGGGGGGGGGGGGGGGGGGGGGGTATGGTGTGAGTTGGGGCGGGGAAGGGAGGGGGGCTGGTCGAGGGTGGTCTATATCATCTGGAGCAGCTTTGACAAGGGTTCCTGTAATCGTCTAGTGTAAATAAATAGTATGACGGCGGAAAAGCGGTAAAATAATCCAGCCTCGTCCACCCTCCCTCTGCTCATTACAAATCTCTCACGGTACCCCCCCCTCCCCCCTCTCCGCAAAGCACACACACACACACACACACACACACACACCTCCCCTTGTGTGTGTGTGTGTGTGTGTAAACTTTGTTCTCCTCTTCCTCCTCCTCCTCCTCCTCTCTGGCTCGGTGCGATTCGTCGAGTATCTGCGTTTCCTCGGTTCTGCGTCGCCGTCGTCTAATACCTGAGGAGGACGAATGAGTCAGTTAGCGTATAATTAAATGTCAGACACGGTGGGTGGGGGGGGTCTTCTGAGGGTTAATGGGACAACAGCTTAACGCGGAACACAAGTACTTAAATGTAACTTTAAATAGAACAAACATTTCCACATCCAGTGCGCCCCAGAACTTTAAAAACAGATTTGTAAAGTCTCTTTACATTTATTTTTAATGAATGATAATATGGTGTAAAGTTCACAACAAGGCGGTTTTCCTCTGCTATGAAAGACGAGAATTAAAACACACATTCTTACAAACGTCACGCTTCCCAAATGCAAATTCAAGCGCAGGGCACGAGGCCACTAAAAGACGTGAACGTGTCCTGGTTCTCCATCATTTGCGTTTCCTTGTGTTTCGCGTGGACAGAATGAGAGCGGGCTCCAGTCGGGCCGACGTGCCGACTCTGATTGGCTGTGGGTGCGAGGCGGTCTCACCTGTAGTAGTTTGGTTTGAAGGGGCCGTTCTTGTTCAGGCCCAGGTACTTCGCCTGCTCGTCACTCAGCTCCGTCAGATGGGCGTCAAAGGTGGGGAGGTGAAGGCTGGCCACGTACTCATCTGGACGGGGGGGGGGTAGGAGAGGAGAGAAGGAGGCAAGGAATGAGGACAGGAAGGGAGCACGGACAAACGGCAGGAACGACGATAAGAACCATCAAACAAAATGAGTAACCAAGAACAAACAAAGAGAATGAATAAACGATTGCTCCATTATGTGGCTATGAGCAGGCAGGAATCCATTCCTTATTGCATCAGCTGAAGCAGTCTCGACCAAATTCAATCGTCTCTCACGGTGGTATCTGTAATGCGGCTTGTGATGGCAGAGCATGCATTGTTTATTGAGCATCTCTTCACTCCCAATGCCTCTCAACTTAAGACAATCGTATTTATACAGCCCTTAATCAGTTAGTCTCAAAGGGCTTGAGACTGCGGCAATCATCATCATCTCCTTTTCGTTTGAAACCTTCAACCTGATCCTCATCAAATGCTTTTAACGTCTTCCTCTGTTGCACAACTCTCCCTCTCTGCTTCCTTCCCACTCGGTCCTGGCCCTGCAAACCGCTGCCGCAGACAGCAACAGTCTTTGACAGGGTGACCTACTTTTGACTGTCTCCCTCTGTCTCTCCCCCTGTTCCTCCCCGTCTCTCTCTCCCCCGCTCTCGTTCCCTCGCCCGCTGTGCTTCCCCCCCCCCCCCCCCCTCCCTCTCCCTCGAGGAGGGGCGACTGACAAACAAAGTGACCGCCAGACTACCGGTAATGTGGAAGTAAACACAAGTCACGGTTCAAAACAGGTTCCTCTCAGATGGGTTGGATGTATTATAGATGATGGCCCCAAATAGAGCTGCATGAGTCTGAGGCACTGTGACTGAACGCATCAAGGGAGGGAGGGAGGGAGGGAGGGCATCTCTAAAGGGTTGGTTTAACCAGTAAGGAAGTGAGCGGTGAGAACAGGAAGTTGTCTTACCCATCTTCTTGGGGAGCAGGTACACATCCTGTTTGTAGCGACCCTCAGGAGCGTTGTACAGCTCTATCAGAGCCAGGGCCTGAGAGACAGACAGGCAGACAGACAGGAGTCAGACAGTGAGACAGACACACAGACAGGAGACAGACAGACAGACAGGAGTCAGACAGTGAGACAGAGAGACAGACAGACAGACAGTCAGACAGAGACAGACAGGCAGACAGACAGGCAGTTAGACAGTCACACGGACAGAGACGGACAGAGTTCAACAAGATAACCATCTTGTTTCGAGTGCAGTCGCGGCACTACTCAAATGCCATGACTACACAAACATTAAATCTCATTGAAAGAAAGACATTTGACCCAGAGGACGATTGAATGCAATCAGCCAACGCTCTGCTCTTACTGATAACACATCAAATGTTTGTATTGAATTAGAGAAATAAACAGACGACTGATGTTTGACTGTCAAGGCAAGTGATTGGATCACAGCACGCCGCTGGCGCCCGTCCCTGATTGGCTGTTTACCTGGGTGGTGGCGGTGATGGAGAGCACAAAGGTGGGGACGGTGGAACAGCTGAGGTTCAGCAGGCGGCCCTGAAGAGAACGAGGGGGGGGAGGGAGATTAACGCCAAGAGACACACACACACACACACACACACACACACACACACACACACACACACACACACACACACACACACACACACACACACACACACACACACACACACACACCCTGTATGTATAGAGGTGTATCAGTGTGTGTGTGGGAGTGGAGATACTGGGAAGCCAATAGTCAACTGGTTATGTGGTGGTGCATTGCAGTGGAGTGCATTGGGCCCGAGCAAACGTTCCCCGTAGTTGGTATGTGAAGCAGAAACCGGCTGCAGATAAAGGTGTGAGGGGGGGGTGTGAGGGGGGGAGGGGGGAGTCGGTGAGAATAAACAACAATAACCGGTTGTGCGCTTGTCACCAAAGGAACAATGCAGAACAGATTCTTTGTACTTCCTCTGAATGCATACACTCCCCCACACACACACACACACGCACACACACGCACACCTCATTTCTGTAGTAATTTATTGTTATTTACGTTAACATTATGAGGAACCACTAACATCATGATTGAAGTGGAGTGAGACTGTGTGACTTCGTGACTTCGTGACTGTGTGACTGTATGACTTCGTGACTGTGTGACTGTGTGACTGTGTGAGTGAGTGAGTGAGTGAGTGAGACTGTTTGAGTGATCGAGTGATCGAGTGACCGAGTGTGAGAGTGAGTGAGCGTTACCTCTGCCAGGAGGACTATCCTCTTGCCGTCGGGCCAGATGACGTGGTCCACCTGGGAACGCACTCGCTCCCAGGTGAGCTCTGGTGTCCGCAGGCTCGCCTGGAAGCACATCATCATCATCATCATCATCATCACCATCATCATCATCACCACCATCACCACCATCACCAACGATGCTGATTGTTTGTTTGTTGCATTTTGAGTACTACATTTGTAAGTGCTAAATGGCCAAAGTTTCGCTGGTAATGATCGTCTCTGTTGAAACCATATGACATCTGTTTCAAGTATAGGCCTCACTGCGTTGGTTGAATAAACTAGCTGGTAGTACTAGTACTAGTTGGGGAAAACCGACTCTGGTCGGCGTTATTTTGACGCTAAACCGAGCCGTACTCCGTAACGTCGGCCATTAATTGTTTGCAAACATTGGAGAGCTCACAGTCACCGTGACAACGGCAGACCATCCTCCACAACCCCAAGGTTACGATTCGGCTGCCGTCAAGCTGTCGGCGGTCACCATGGGAACACGTTGGCCAGCACGTGCTTCTCACTCACACACACACACACACACACACACACACACACGCGAAGGAATGCAGCACTAGTGTGAGGAGGAACTCACACACACACACACACACACACACTATGAAGGTCAGGGACTGACCACATCGATCTCGGTGTTGGAGTGGCCCATGTTGCAGACGATGCAGCCGTTCTTCATGCGGTCCAGATACTCCCTGACCACCACGTTCTTGTTCCCTGCAGAAGAAGAACGTCACAGGCCGGTGAAATGATGCACAATGAGAGATGCATCGTCACGCACAATCGACCGTCTCTGAGTCACCACTACCCAGAAGAGTGAGCGATCACTCACACGAGAAACCAGGGAGGGTGAGGGGGGATTTCGGCTGCTAGTAAACATTAAAAAACTTGAGAAAAAACTGTCAACCAAATTTCAGCACTGCCCTTTCGTATCCCTAAATATTACTTTAATCACTTTGCTGAACTAGGGGTTAATTCATTTGATCTGAGGGAGTGTTGCCTGATTTAACCAAGTAGGGTGGGTGTGGGGGTACAGTGTGGGGGGGGGGGGGGGGGGGGCATTACTTATCTTAACCAGAGGGGGGGCCTGGCAAAGAAGTTTGGGAACTAATGAGTTAAAGAATGAAGAAAGGAAAAAGTTGAAAGGAAGAAATGAAGAACAGTGATGGATGGGGGAGGGGTGGGGGTCATTCAATTAAACAACATTAATACGACAGGATAATACGCGGCATTAACAACTGCACCCAGCAGGGATTAAACTAATCCAACAGAACAGCATCCAGGCCGCTTTAGTAGAAGTAGTTTCTGTTTCCCACGGAGACTTCTACTAATGTACTTTTTAAACGGGACGCAGCAAGAAACTTATTTAAGGTAGATTGAACAATCTTCTGACATGGGCTTGTATAAAACGTATGCATTATTACCCAGGCCCATCACAATAAAGCTACGCAGTTTAATTTGAAGTATTCGGAAATATGAAGCAGATACTGAGTAAAAAACGAACTAAAACTGACAAACTTGTCTGGGCTCTGCTGTTGGATGTCATTCACCACGACTCCAACGAGTGCGAGTTCCACCACAATGCAATCTACTTAATGACCTGGGTGCCTCTCTAATCACTCGTTTGAAAAGGAAAATAACACATTCAACTAATGAGTCGTTTGACTCCCACTCTGATACACTTGTTTAAACCCTGCCTAATGAGGTGACTTTGAAAACCTCTGCGTTGGCTTTCATTAAATTCCTTTACAAGAAACGGATATTAAATACATCCAATAAAACATCGAGTCCCTCTGGTGCGACTCAATTGGGCGTATACTCGTATTTAACAGCAGGTAACTCGCCGCGTGTGCAATAGTATTCGATACGTGAAGTGTGAACGGCCGCCGTCGGATCCGCCATGTCGAGCTTGAGCAGCTACGTTAGCACATAGCCAATACACTAGCTCAAGCTCCGGTGGCGTTAGCGGCTAATGTAGCGTATAGCTCCGCCCCTTCCCGAGGGGACCTAGCGGGCTGTTAGAGTGGTGAGTAACGAGAGACTGAGAGCGCCTCTGTCCCAGTTAGGGGCTCCGGGCTCGGGGACGGGTCCCACGGCGCGCCACTACAGAGCTGGAGTAATGGAGCGCTAGGGGCCCGGCGCGGACACACTGCCCGGGCCGGGGCGGGCCGGGGACGGGCGTTTAACACCAGCGCCGGGGCCTGATGGAGGACCGCTGTGAAGCATCTGCTGCCCCATTAACTGGGAGCTCGGATCAGGGTTTGATGGGTTTTAAAGTAACCCCCCCCCCCCCCCCCCACACACACACACACACACAGAGAGGCTTCATTGAAGCGCTGTTGGATGCATTAGTGACTGAACTACGCTTTTTGGTAAAAGACAGCGACGGAGACATTCGTCAATATAAAGACCTTTAAAGATATATTTTCCTTAGAGCTGAGCAACATAGTGAGGGACAAAGAGGCTGAGGGAGGGGTTGAGGAGGGAGGGTCGAGTGACAGACAGACAGAGAGATTGGTGAGTGACAGACAGAGAGATTGGTGAGTGACAGACAGACAGACAGAGAGATTGGTGAGTGACAGACAGACAGAGAGATTGGTGAGTGACAGACAGACAGACAGAGTGCTGACAGACAGACAGACAGAGTGGTGACAGACAGACAGACAGACAGACAGAGTGCTGACAGACAGACAGACAGAGAGATTGGTGAGTGACAGACAGACAGAGAGATTGGTGAGAGACAGACAGACAGACAGACAGACAGACAGAGTGGTGACAGACAGACAGACAGACAGACAGCTGACAGACAGAGTGCTGACAGACAGACAGACAGACAGACAGACAGACAGACAGACAGACAGACAGACAGACAGACAGACAGACAGAGAGATTGGTGAGAGACAGACAGACAGACAGACAGAGTGGTGACAGACAGACAGACAGACAGACAGACAGACAGACAGACAGACAGACAGACAGACAGACAGACAGGTGAGTGACAGACAGACAGACAGACAGAGCGGTGACAGACAGACAGACAGACAGACAGAAAAGGATGGGTGAGAGAGACGGAGAGTTTGCTCACCTGTGCAGGTGATGACGATGTCCACCTGTCGGATGACCTCGTTCAGCTTCACCAGCCTGAACCCGTCCATACTGGGAGGAGGAAGAGGAGGAGGAGGAGGAGGAGGAGGAGGAGGAAGAGGAGGAGGAAGAGGAAGAGGAAGAGGAGGAGGGAGGGGGAGGAGGAGGAGGAGGAGGAAGAGGAGGAGGAAGAGGAGGAGGAGGAGGAGGGGATGAAACAAGGAAGCCATGTTTGATCCAGATGGTTCTTTGATTCTGCTATGACACACCATGACCTAACTTTTGTATTGCTGCTAGAGTGATGTTTTATATCTAATGCAACAGTCTTATGAAGTCAAATTGATTTTAACACGGGGGCCGAATCATGAGCAAATAAACATAGTTATATTGACAATATAAAAACACACGGTTCAAACGTTTCAAATGACCTTGAACGGGTAAAATGCAACCCAAGCCTGGTACTTTGTAACAAGACCCATGCTGTATACAACCAGTGTGTTCTCACAGGCTGTGCTGTTCCACCGTTTGAGTCAATAACAGGCTGCGCACACGAAACACCACACTGGGACACAGAGCACCCAACAGCAGACTGGGGACGGACGGGGGACAGACGGGGGACAGACGGGGGACAGACGGGGGACAGACGGGGGACAGACGGGGGACAGACGGGGGACAGACGGGGATCGTTCTCCTACCAGGCCTGTAGGGCGCAGATGGGGTCGATCTCCGTCACGTACACGATGGAGCCCATGGCCTTCAGGGCGGCACAGCATCCCTTCCCCACCTGCGGACCACACGGTAAACGGTAAATGGACTGCATTTATACAGCGCTTTTATCCAAAGCGCTTTGCAATACGGCCTAACATTCGCCCATTCATGCCCACGTTCACACGTCTCGACGCTGAGCTAGGACGAGCCGGGGATCGAACTAGCAACCTTGCGGTTACCAGCCAACCCGCTCCACCTCCCGAGCTACTGCTGCCGGACCGAGACGCATCACGGGACACGCTGTCACCGATCACCCCCTCCTAGGGAGGACCTCCTCCTCAGAGCAGAGAACTTTAGTGGCTGCCGCTGTCAGCCTGCTTTATGACGGCCTGTGAGCCGCTGGGGTTAAACGGGCCTTCGGTGTGTTTGTTCCGCTGTTGTTTGGCCGCAAAAGTAATCTCCGCCAGGGGATCAATAAAGTTGATCTACGCATCCGTCATACACCACATCCTCTCGCCCACGAGCGTGCGTGCAGCGCTCCTGTTTAACGTGTGCTGTTGTCTTGTTTCAAGGCTTGTTTTATGTGCAGTGCGTTGGATTAGAGTTGGGCTCTGCAGTGGCAGGGTTTATAATAGTTTATGGGCGCGATATTTCAAGTATGCAAATGATCAACGAATGCTTTATACATAACACTGGTACATTGAACTCGATTTGTATCGTATGTTATACAAATAGACGGTTTCCACGAAAAACACAACTATTGGGGGCCGGCAAACAAAACTAATGTTTTATAAGAAAGATAAAATACAACTAAATTATTAATATTTCACAGATCTAGGCTTTTTATTGTATGCAGTGTATGCTAATGGTTCTGAAGGGCCCTCTAGTGGTCGTTCTGAATAAACACACTGACAGTCCTAAATATCAATAAAATACATTTTAATACAATTATATCTCTATTCAGAATCCTACAACAATACACATAGTGTATTGTTGTAGGAATATGAATAGAGATATAATTGCATTAAAATACATTAGAATATAATTATATCTATATTCATAATCCTACAACAATAGACGTAGGGTATGGTTAGATACAAGTACAGGTTTATTACAGTGTTATGAATGGATCTTACCTCTCCGTAGCCACACACAATCACCTGTTTGCCACCGAACATCACGTCAGTGGTCCTCTTCAGCCTGGGGATCAACACAACGGCGTTACACTCAACACAACGGAGTTACACTGCAGACAACGGAGTTACACTGCACACAACAGAGTTACACTGCCCACAACGGTGTTACACTGCACACAACAGAGTTACACTCAACACAACGGAGTTACACTGCCCACAACGGCGTTACACTGCACACAACAGCGTTACACTCAACACAACGGCGTTACACTGCAGACAACAGCGTTACACTGCGCCTCACTGTACCGTACTGCAGTACAGCAGAAGGTCAACACAACATCTCTCTGTACAGTACTGCATTACTACACACCATTTTACTACAGTGCTGCAGTACAAAACAACAGTGTTACCCTGCGTCTCACTGTACAGTACTGCGTTACAACACACCGTTTTACTACAGTCCTGCACAGCGTAAACACCAGTGTGTTTTACTACAGTACTGCAGACCGTAAACACCAGTGGGTTTTACTGCAGTACTGCGTCAACACCAGTGGGTTTTATTACAGTACAGTACTGCGTCTACACCAGCGTGTTTTACTACAGTAAAGTACTGCGTCTACACCAGCGTGTTTTACTACAGTACAGTACTGCGTCTACACCAGCGTGTTTTACTACAGTACAGTACTGCGTCTACACCAGCGTGTTTTACTACAGTACAGTACTGCGTCAACACCAGTGGGTTTTATTACAGTACAGTACTGCGTCAACACCAGTGGGTTTTATTACAGTACAGTACTGCGTCTACACCAGCGTGTTTTACTACAGTACAGTACTGCGTCTACACCAGCGTGTTTTACTACAGTACAGTACTGCGTCTACACCAGCGTGTTTTACTACAGTACAGTACACTCGTCAACCCCAGCGTGTTTTACTCTTCAGTCATTGAGCCTCGCTTTGATCCAAAGCAACCACCAGAGGCTTCAGATCCAGAGAGGTAAGTGGGGAGGGTTGAGAGCATTGCCAAGGATGCATCGAGTTCAGGTGGACGGTGAATCACCCTCAACCACATCACTACCCTGCCATAGTAAGGGTGGTCATAACAACGGGAAAGTGTCTGCATCACCTTGACTCATGAAATGGATGTCGAGTTCATTCCAATGTCAGTCCTACCCGGTTAGTTTTGTGTCTATCACATACTCCTTGTATGTCATCATAGTTTTCTGAAGATTAAAACATTAGGTTCAATCCTTATTTTACTATATATATATATATACATACATACATACATACATATATACATATATACATACATACATACATACATACATACATATATATATATATATATATATATATATATATATATCTTTAACTCTTTCTACCTCCTTGTTTTGCTGTAACTTTTTTGCACTGTTCTTAATTCGATGACTGCTGCTTATTGTTTGAATAAATGTTTAAACTTGGAAACCTGGTTTACAATGAATGAAATGACTAGGAACTGCCGTGGCAGCGGTTTATAGAGGGGGGGTCTAAATGTGCGTACCCATCCAGGATGGACTCTCTGCAGCAGTAGAGGTTGTCAAACTTCTGCTTGGTGACCGAGTCGTTGACATTCATGGCTGGAACACACAGCTTCCCCGCCTTAGAAAGCTGGTACAACCTGGAGACCACACACACACACACACACACACACACACACACACACACACACACACACACACACACACACACACACACACACACACACACACACACACACACACACACACACACACCTTTAGCAATAATTGATTAACTAACTGAGTGGATTTATTTAATAGATGCATAAATCATTCTTCGTGCAGCACTATAAATGCTGTAACATTTTCTTCACCACTAGAGGGCAACCTTTACTTATAGGATAAAGCCTATAGTCAGTGCTGTGTGTGTGTATGTGTTACACACCTGTGAACCCCGGTCACACTCTCCTCTACGATGCCCTTGATCTTCTTGAACATGTTGGGGTACTTCTTGTAGATCCAGTGGGTCAGGTCCCCTCCGTCGTCCAGGATCTGACGTCAGGTGTCAGAAACAAAAGGATAAACGGCGCTGTGCTATTCAAACTGGGTTTGGAGTTCAAATGTTGAACTGCTTTTGGTGAATATACACCAAAATATATATCTAGAGTAACTGTAAACTATACATTGAAATCTTCCTTTTTATACAAGTAAAATAAAGACTGATTTTTGATTCTATACACCACATCTACGTTATTATTAATACTGATAAACAGTCTAAAGTCTGGCATTTTGTGAATGCATCGTTATCGATGCTAAACATTGTTACCGTGGCAATGCTGACAGTGTAAACCAGACTTAATGAACAACCCAATATTACTGCGTTAACGTGATGCGTTGCACAAACAATGTTTGCATAGATGTGCTACATACCTTCTCAAAACATTAATTTACAGGGGGTGGCGACCTACCAGTCACTGTTTAAAGCCGTTAATATATATATACAGCCTACACTGCGGTTACGGTAATACCCAGTGTCACCACTAGGGGCAGAGCTTGGAGTCATTCAGCTTTAGAGGCTCTACCATGTTTGGCTGCCACCCCTCCAGGTTGACACAGCGATCGATGCACCACCAGAAATCATCCTCCGACTCGCCCTTCCAGGCAAACACACTGAACCCTACGGAGAGAGCGAGAGAGAGAGAGTGAGATAGAGAGAGAGAGAGCCAGAGCGAGAGCGAGAGCGAGAGCGAGAGAGAGAGAGAGAGAGACAGCCAGAGAGAGAGCCAGCCAGAGAGAGAGAGAGAGAAAGAGAGCCAGAGAGAGCGAGAGCGAGAGCGAGAGCAAGAGAGAGAGAGCGAGAGATCCAGAGAGCAAGAGAGAGAGAGAAAGAGAGAGCAAGAGAGAGAGCGAGAGCGAGAGAGAAAGAAAGCGAGAGCGAGCGAGCAAGAGAGAGAGAGAGCAAGAGAGAGAGAGAGCAAGAGATCCAGAGAGCGAGAGTGAGCGAGCAAGAGAGAGAGAGAGCGAGAGAGAGCAAGAGAGAGAGAGAGAGCGAGAGAGAGAGCAAGAGCGACAGAGAGAGAGAGAGCGAGAGCGAGACATAAACAAGAGGACAAAATGGAGAGTAGAAACCATTCTGTCCGCCTAAGGAGAGAGTCACCACACAAATGCACACCTCAGTTACCAGCATCTGGTAAGGATCAAGCCCTCATTGTACCATGTTTACCGAGCTGTTAGAGATACGGAGTCCTAAAGACAACAGGTCCTTTAACACACGTACCGCCCTCGGCCAGCGCCGCCGCCACCTCGTTCTGGGTGGAGTAGATGTTGCAGGCGGCCCACCGGCACTGAGCCCCCAGAGCCGCCAGGGTCTCCATCAGGACCTGGGGGGGGGGGGGGGGGGAGGGGGGAGAGGAGAGGGACGGAGGGAGGAGGGGGGAGAGGGGAAGGGAGGAGAAGGCAAGATTGAGAGAGAAGAGAGAGGGATGTGTAAGCATTGGTGTTTATGTCTGTATCAGTGTAGAAGTTTGTGTGCGCGCGCGCGTGCGTGTGTGTCAAAGTGTGCGTGTCTCAAAGTGTACACCACAAGCTGTGCGTGCACTGCTGTGTGTGTGCACCACTCACGGCGGTCTGTGCGGTGATGTGGGTGCAGCCCACCACCTTGGCCCCGGCCAGAGGCTTCTCCCCCTGGGCTCGCTTCCTCAGCGCCATCAGGGCCGGCATCTCTGGAGACACACACACACTCTTTAGAAACACAGCAGATAGCGGTGGGTCACTGAGGTCACACGCTTATTACCCGACCCACGGGTGTGTGTTCATGAGCAGTCTCCAGGGTCAAGCTGGGGTTGTGTGTGTGTGTGTGTGTGTGTGTGTGTGTGTGTGTGTGTGTGTGTGTGTGTGTGTGTGTGTGTGTGTGTGTGTGTGTGTGTGTGTGTGTGTGTGTGTGTGTGTGTGTGTGTTCCCTCTCAGACAGATGCATTAAAACAGCTGAGCTGATAGTGCTGATCAGTCTCTAACCGTCAGCTACAGACAGACAGACAGACCCACGCAACAATAATAATTATAACGTTGAGGAACATGAGCCAGCTTGCTCCTACTCTGCACATGTCGTCACTTTACCATAGCTATTAAAACTACTACCTACATTACCCATAAGTCACCTCTAGACTCCTGGCTTTAGGCGTCGCGACAGTCATGGCCGTATCATTATATGACCTCAGTTGCGGTCGTCTACAATTTTTCTGGATTGACTCGTGGATCTGCGAGTTTTATTCTTGAGAACTTCTTTGAATCGTATTCTTGAAACAGATTGACCACTGAGTGGATTACTGCAGTGGAAAAGTTACATGCAACTACCGTAATTTTCGGACTATAAGCCGCGCCTTTTTTCCCATTTTATATAACGGTGAGGCTAATCTATGGATTTTTACAGCTAACGGCCACTAGGTGCGCCTTATAGTGCGGAAAATACGGTACATGCAGGTTTAAATTCAGACATTGAGTGGTCACCTATGGAGAATAGCCACATATAACCAAATCAAAAAGCAAAGCGTAAACCAAATCAAAACACAGTTAACGGTTAAAAAGTGACGAATTATTATACCACCAGTTGCGAGGGTGTTCAGCCGTCACAAGCCATTTTGAAAATCTGCCTCTTCTGACATCACAAGTGGGCGCGTCCACCTAGATCAGTCTACCAGCCTAACCAGTGGACTGTAACAAATGTTGCTTATCTATCTGTCATACATCTAGGTGGACATGCCCACTTGTCAGGAATGCTAGTATTTCCGCCAGGAGTATAAATGTACTCGGGGAAACATCTCGCCAACGCACGCACCTTGTTCTGCGATCTCGATCTCCCGGCGCCCGAAGTCGGCCTGCTTGATGTTCTTGATGCAGAAGTCGCCGTTGCCCTTGGTGTTCTTCTGTTGCTTGTCCCGCGGGGAGGTCTCATCGTCCGAGCTGTCCGTGTACGACGCCGCTGCAACACACAAAAAACACACACACACACACACACACACACACACACACACACACACACACACACACACACACACACACACACACACACACACACACACACACACACACACACACACACGTCGTTAGTCCTGAAGCGACGCAAAACATCAACCGACAGAGTTGGACTGGAGAGACGCGAGTCAATGTACTGTGTACCCCACGCGACCCCTCCATGATAAATGGACTGCATTTATATAGTGCTTTCATCCAAAGCGCTTTACAGTACTGTCTGACATTCTTTTAAATAAACCTTTAAGAGGTTTGGGATCAA
This sequence comes from Gadus morhua, assembly GCF_902167405.1. NCBI lineage: Eukaryota > Metazoa > Chordata > Actinopteri > Gadiformes > Gadidae > Gadus > Gadus morhua. Next base: position 18,730,067 of record NC_044066.1, on the reverse strand, counting down.
CAAAGAGCAGTTTAGTGTTCACTTCATATTTTATGTTGGTCGGATCTCTGTGTTTTAAATTGGGACTCCTTACATCAGTCACTATACGTTGTCTGATCTCAAATCCCCTCCTTTTTGGCAGTGCCATCAAGAGGATTACAGATCTCTGGTGGGGAGACAAGAAAGGCCGAGACAGAGCAAGCGCAAGAGGAACGTCCTTCAAAGTTCAAGACCTAATCCAATTTAAACCTTTGAATCTGCGTTGTTGAAATGCCTCAGAATTCCTGGAAATGTACAGGACTTCCGTGTTCAGGCAGGTAAAGGGAAGACAAAAACATGGGTGCATCGGTGTAGAAAAGGTGTTATGACAAGTTCACCGTGTCCTCTTCCAGTGGGTATGAGAGACCTGGGAGAACCAGGGGTGATTTATAGAGAGATTATGGCCCCGGACAAGGGGATCAGAGAGGTGGTTAAGAGAGGTGTAATGAGGGAGAGAGAGGGATGGGGAGAGAGGGTAGAAGGAGGATAGAGATGAAGAGCGAGAAGAAGAGAGAAATGGAGAGAGAGTACGAGAGAGAGTTGGAGAGAGAGGGAAAGAGGTGGAGAGAGAAGTAGAGATGGAGAGAAGAAGAGAGAGAGGTGGAGAGAGAAGTAGAGGGAAGAGGGGATGGAGAGAGGTGCTCTAGAACGGTAGATAGATAGATAGAGAATACTAATACGTGGAGATAGAAAGATAAAGGCAGTAGCTGGGAGGAAGGAGAATGTCAACGGGAGAGATGGAACTTTTCCCTGCACTACCCGTTATGATTCAACGAACTGAACTCCAAGTAGATAACAACAAGGTCATCCTCAACGTAATTCCCTGGCTTTTCCAGGAATACACACTGAGGGATCCGGAAGCATGATCACTCTGCCAAAAATACTTTGGGTCTTACCAGGAAAAATTAAAGTGTCGAAAATGTATAAATAAAAGATTAAATACAGATTAAATAAAGTAAATGGGGTATTTGGCAGTGACCCCAGTTGCCCCTCTGATGCTATCCAATGCTGAACAACCTTTTACCTCGTGTTTACAACACTTTCATACTTCTTGGCCAAAACTGTCAATACGCAATCCGGTCGGTGTAGAGAAAGAATTAGAGAGAGGCAAAGTCAATGTCTGTTGACCATGCCAATAAAGCCTTCTAATTGAATTGATGGAGAGCTGAGTTGGAAAGAGAGTGAGAGGAAGAGCGAGAGGGCGAGCGAGAGAGCGAGCGAGAGAGCGAGCAAGAGAGCGAGCGAATCTGTGTTGTGTGACCACATCTTCCGTTTAGCCTTGACTCAAAGCAGCCAACCTCAGTTCCCACTACTCACAATCGACTATGAATAACATTACGATGCGTGTGCAGTGAAATGAGGTTATTCACATCTAAACACAGACTGTCATGTCATGTAACACTCTCTACCCCGTGACACAGAAGCTCACACTAACTTCACAGGAAACCCAGTCAGAGAACATTCTGTCACGTGGAGGCAAAAGAAAGAAAGAGTGAGCGTGAGAGACGGTGCATAGATGTGTTAGGGGGGGATAATGGGAACTGCTTGTGTACCTGAGCTGTAGCTGTCTGTGGAGGACTGGGAGATGGAGCGAGACAGCGAACGGCGTCCGATCTTCGTGGGCCGCTTGTTGAATTCCTGCTTCTGGTCTGCAAACTGGATCTGAAGGAGAGGGCGAGGGAGAGACGCGAGCTAACTATAACAACACATAAACATGCTTAGCAGGTGCATATAAACAAAATGTTCAAATTTCGGGATGTTATTGACCTGATTGGAATGTTAATAATGTGATTGCCGTTACCTAATGAAGGTGCAGAGGGAATTGGAGAGATTATCATAACAAGTGGATATAATCCCTATTTAACTAACTAAATGTTCAAATCCTGGTATAAATATCTACGCTAATCTGTGTGTGGTTGTACATCTGTAATAACACAGTTTAAGACCCACAATTTATTCTGAATCACTCGTTAAAAAATATGCAATTTAAAATGCATTGCAAAATTGCTCTCTGGGATTTAAAAGTGTGTGTGCGTGTGCGTGTCTCGTGGTTATACAATGACTAATAAAAAATAAATGCTGAGTCTTGGAACAATGTATAAATGATTGTGCCATTAGAGGGGTGATCTATTTCCAGTCATAAAAGCAGGACGAGGACCTTGGACAAACCCCGGTTCACTCAAGTTCACCGCTTGATTTTTAATGGATAAACTGCACAATGTGTCATACAGTACTATAAAGATGTCAATTGTGTTTCTATTCTGGCCAAAGTACACACAATTGTGTGCCTGTTAATGTTTACACATCTTAATATCTGCTCAAATTGGTTCAAAAGAACAAACACAGATGCGACAGGTCCTTGAACCCTTCATCATCATTATCTCTCTTTCCCCCTGCCATTAGTGTTGATATAAAGGAAAGACAAATTGCCTCTGTGTGTGTGTTTGTTGCTATACGAAAACAGGGCATCAGGAAACTGTCTAGTCTGTATGCCCTCTCTGCTTTGAACACACACACACACACACACACACACACACACACACACACACACACACACACACACACACACACACACACACACACACACACACACAGAGAAAGCTTTGTGTTATTACACACACAAGGTCTGCTGAGGACTCCCTGAAGCCCCGCCCATCTTCCCCGAGTCCTGCTTGGAGTGGGCGGGGCCCAAACAGTGTAGGCCGACCCCGTCTTAACAGCCAGCATCGTGCGCAGTACAGGTTCGGTCCAACTGTTGCGTGTCCTCATTTCACTCAGCACACACACCGGAGAGTACGTTTATGCGTTCTAGAAATGGAGTTGGTTTAGGACGTACGGGCGCGTTTGGTTACAGCGCGTGTGCGTTTTCGTCGGCTTCCTCTGCCGTGGAAACCCTTCTGTGATTGGCCAGGTTGTCAGCCGTTGAAACTCCTCCCCCTTCCTGATGCCGCGTTGCCAAAACAAAAAAAACTCCCATCCATCCTTCGACTCTGTGCCTAATCTTGTTCATTTCAACAGGCGCTCACTCCGCTGTACAGCTCGCATCGTAATTTGAGACTTTTCAGTGATAATCGCAGATTAAGGATCATGTGCCAGGTGATGTAATCCAACAATGTTCCTTATTCGATTCAAATTCATTCCATCATATTCCCTAATCCACCGTTATGTTTTGATATACTTGGTTATCAGCCGAGCATTTATCATGGAAAAGGTTTGTCATCACTTTCATCCGGCAAACTGCTGTCCCTGCAGGGACAATTTGGAAGGGGCTGGGATAGTTTGCCTGTATCCATCACATAGCATAACACTGCGTAGCCATAACATGGTCCAGCATCAACATGGTGCATTAGCCCGGTAGACTTATGACGACTGCTACATCTAGGTTACCGAGGGGAACGACCGAAATAGCATTCAAGATAATCGGACACAAACTATATTCATAATCAATCAGATTCAACGATTTCAGCTTAAACTGCCAACCAAGTACAGAACGTCTGAACGTCAGACTACTCCGGTAGACTTTGGGGCTTCTCATGTCCTCTTGACTCAACGCAGATAAATTTCCCACAATACACCACTGTCCGCCGCGTCTCTCTACAACCACCTTTAACCTCTTCCTGATGTTTTTCATTCAAGCTCATTTCAAAATATTGTCATCATCATAAGCTGTTTACAAGTGGGTTATCCGATTCATTTATTATTAAGAAAAATACTAGCCAAGGCATTGCTAACCGCGGCAGTATGCTGTAATAATTGACTTGATAGGAATAAATCTCCCATTCATAACCAAATGTAATCAGTTATCAATAACCATATGAAACCAGCCGTATTTGGATATCATGTCTTCTGATTGGCTGCTCCCTAGCGACACACTCATCTACAGCTGTGGCGGCCCCGGTGCCCAGTCGCGTCCCTCCGTTCCCCTTACCTGCTTCACAACGGGCTGCCCACTCCCTGCGGGCTTCTTTTTCAGCATGGCAACAGGTACTGTATGTGCACCTGGGTGGGTGTCTGTGTCGGTCGGTGGAGGGATCGATGGGACTCTGCCGTGTGTGTGAAGGAAAGGCAAGGCCTCCCTGACTAATGTGTGTGTTTGTGTTTGGAGGTGTAGAGGGTGTGGGGGGAGCACTAGCTGTACCAAGGTCCGATCCATTTATAGGCCAACCTCTTGAGATCCAGCTAAAACTGGCCAGCCTGGGTCGCTGGAGACAAAGAGACAAATTGTTTTCTTTTCATTCAACTACCCCCCCCACCCTTACCTCACACAAACCCTAACACCCCCCCAAACCCCGTTTCTGAGTCTTTGTTCTTGTTTAATTGTGGATTGTTCCACAGATTGGATCACACTGCAAAACCAGCAGAAGGTCCGACTGAACACTCAAGTCATCGGCCAATTAGAACAGAGAGCGGCTTACTGTGAGCACGTGTGCTGCGTCTTTTCTGTTGCCGGAAATGTTCAACCAACATTTAACATAAAGGTTAAATATTTTTTAGTATAATTGTGTTTTAGGTTGCAGAATATTTGACCATGTTATGTTTGACTAGAACTAGATAATGAATGAGATCATATACAGAGAGAAAGAAGAAGACAAAGATCGAGAGAATCGTCTCAATCAATCAATGAGAGAATGATCAATAGCTCGTCAGTCTGTCTCCTTGATTAAGTACTGTGCCCTGATTCAGTCTTAGATGAGTGGGTCGCGAAGGCTGCAGCCAATCAGAAGACATGATATCCAAATCCGACAGATTTCATATGGTTATGATTACTCATAAATTTGGTTAGGAATGGAAGATTTATTTCTATCAAGTCAATCATAACGTCATACTGCCATGGTGAGCAATTCCTTGGCTAGTGTATTCTTAAATGATAAATTCATCGGATAACCCACCTCTGGTTTAAGCTAATGACGATGACAATATTCTAAATAAGCTTGAATGAAAAACATCGGGAGGCCACGTTGTAGTAACAGGGATTGGTCATCACAAGGCAGTGAGGTTTGTGGGTTAGTGGCAGCAGCTGTGGTCCACTGGAGAGCTGCTTATAGGCCCTATAGCAAACTGGGACTGTTCCTAGAAAGACTGCGCGCGTGTGTGCAGCATGAGTAGAAGTCAATTAGATTCCCAGACCCTGATGAATGACAGGACTACTCAGGATGGTGTTAATGGGTATTTTTGCAGTGGGCAAAAAGCCCCTCAGAGTCAGCAAACATCCAATTAATCCAGGCTTATTTTTGTTGTTAACAATAAAACGATTTACATTTAGCAGATGCTTTAATCCAAAGCGACCTACAACAACTCTTTATACACACGTCGGTGGCGACAGCCAGCTCGTCAGGAGCAGTTAGAGTTGGGGGTCACGCTCTGGCACACCGCGACACTCGGGGATCGAACTAGCAACCTTCCGGTTATAAGTCCATCCGCTCTACCTCCTGAGCTGTCGACTGACACACAAAATATTGGCTACCCTTGTATGGGAGCCCTTGAAGAGATGTCTGCATGATAGAAGCCAGGTGCCCTGCTTCTATGCGTTTATACGACACATCCTCTTCAAACCCCTACCCCTAACCCCAGAGAGATGGATCAGACCCATCCCTTGTGAGTCATCCCGAGCTTCCCTTCACCCACGGTGACCTCAGACCACAGGTCGGTTCAGATGCCGTGGGTACGAAGTCATGACGAGTACCAACAACTTAACCCACAATCCCCCACCAGGTCGTGGGTTTAAACTCGTTTCTTGATGCGGGTAAGGTTGGCACGTGTGTGTATATGTGTGTGTCATCACAGACCTCACAAAGAGGCTTTGGAAGACGGGAAGTGACAAACCAGTGCTCACAATCAGGTATGATTCATCTCCAGATGGGAGAGTGAAAGTGGAACGAGTCAGAACGATGTGGTGGAAGATTGAGGGAACGCGCCGGTTTAGCTTCCACTCGTGCGCCTTTCCCGAGTCCAACTCCACTCAACGAATACTTTCAGTTCACCCGGACCAAGTGGTTTGGTTAGATGGCCAACCTCTGTCTCCCGTTTCTTACCTTTATCAATTCTGGATGAGTCAGCTAACTAGGATAAACGATAGGTGCACACCCACCCGCACACACACATCAATAGGCGTCAGTGAGTGACTCAGATTACGGATAAACAAGGACACATATCACCTTGTATGCAAATGCACTCCCACGCCACTCGCCAACCAGCAAGAGGCCTTTTCAGAAGGTTTGCACGATTCCCCTCTACCATTGTGACATACAAGTACCATACAAGTGTGGTAGTCTGCGCTTCAAACAACAAGAGCAGGGGACGCCGAACGGAATGCACAACGGAGAGCCAATCTGTTAGGAGTGCAACGCGTCCAGAACTGGAGGAGAAACAGAAACGGAAGATTACCGTGACGCATGTTGAAACAACAGCGATAGTGAATACATGCCAAATTAGGTCTGAATGTCACAATATGGAGAAGGCCAACACATTGTTGAAGGACACCAGATTGCAACATGTCCTATTCTCAAGACATACAGACAAATGCGATATTATTAATGAATTTATTTAATCCTGAAACACGTGATGCAACAAGTAACGAAGATATATTTTAAAAATAGATAACACTGCTTACAAAGGAAGGCAGATAAGAGGACGGAGAAATGTGACGACGAAGACAAATATTTGCCTCGCTAATGATTAGACAACTTTCCGAGCTGGGAGAGAAGCCTTCCAGCTGTGACAGATGTGGGCTGAACTTGAGAGAGGTGCGCGGGGGAGGGGGTTGGGGGGGTGATGTGACCCAAGTAGCCATGTCAACACCGCCCTGGCAGGGACAGCCATTAGCCTGACAGTCTCGTCGATGTGAATACCAGGAAACAACATGATCCCGTCCCTGTCAACAAGTGTATGTGTGTGTGTGAGTGTGCGCACGTATGTGCATGCTTGTGTGTGTCCTACCGCACCATGCTGGGTTTGAGAGTTCGTGGGGGGGGGGGGGGGGGGGTTCAGAGTTCAGAGTTTCCATCGATGCAAGCTGTCTCAATATTGATCATGGAAGCCGTCTAGCGAATCCCCTTTGGGCGTTCGGATAGAAGCAGCAGAGGGTACCAGAGACATGCATGGGGAGACAGAAACATGCATGGAGTGGAGGGGAAGAGAAGGAAAATAGCTGAGCCCAGCAGGGTCAGGACTCACGAGAGGAAAACAAACACGAGGCAGAAGTACAGAGAGATCCGATGGCTACAATGCGTTTATCCTCATGCATATGAAGGGAAAGGGTCGGTACTGAATAAACATAAGGAGAAAAGACAGAGAGACACAGACAGATGAGACCGACAGAGAGAGAGACAGAGAGACAGACAGACAGACAGACAAAGACAGAGAGATAGTTGGACAATAGGAAGAAGGGTTAAGAAAGCAAAGAAAATATTTTCTACATTTCTGCTTGCTTTGTCTGTAAATCGTACTTTCTGTTTACACACTCGATGACTTGAGTACAGGGCCATTACACACCGCCATTCTTCTGTTCAGCACTATTTTCTGCACTAAGTGACCCTTCACTTTGTGAAAGAGAGTGTCTGCATCACCGTTAAACACCGGTGGCTCCGTCGGCGGGGCGAGGATCCTATCTCGCCCGGAGCAGCGCCGGTCGTTTCCTGGTGTTAATCTGGCGCTGTGGATCACAGATGCTCCATCACGACCCAGTATCACAAGCTCGGTGTCGTGACTCTCGCACATATGCTTGAGTGCACATGCGCACGTGCACTTGTGTGTGCGCGCTGGTGCGCGTGTTCCCAGCTGTGACTGTAGCGGGTGGGGGGGGGTTGTAGCTTTGGAAATCTCCTGGAGCTTTTTCGGAGAATGAAGGTCAAGTTTAGTTTGAGTACTTTTACACAATATCCCCCACCCCCATCCCCCCCAGCCAGTTTCTCTTTCATATTGAGAAGCAGTTCTGTAGCAGGTGGATAAAGAACTGTGAACCACTGACGGACAGAACCCCAGTCAGAGCAAAGTCATTAATTTATTGTTGTTGTGGGCTAGCAGAAAGCTGCCAAATGATTAATCCTTCGTCCAAGTGGTCTTCAAACATCCAATCAGGTTCTAGGATGACGGTAGGATTGCGTGAGACATCCCAACTGCTATAAAACTGCGGTTTTATAAGCAGTATAAATGAATGGCCCAGTTATTTCACCAAACCAATACCAATCAAACATTGCCCAGGGACTTGAAACTTGCTTATTAGCCTTGCAAGCATTAACAGGCTCACAGAGAATCTCCAGAAGATGGATGCAAGTGCTTTACTTTATCTTTGATGCAGGTGTGGAAACACAATGCAAAAAGTTGATTAAAAAAAAAATATATATATTATATTCCAAAAATCCTTCCACGTATCAACCTTGACCCAAACCACGGGAGGAGAGAGAAAGGAGAAGAACAACACTACTTGACTGGGCCTTCAGCTGGTACGTTGTGAACTTCCGGGGCTCTCTGCTTTCTTTCCATGCGGTCCCCAGCGTTGCTAGGCTAAACGATTATTCCACAGGTCCTCCGACTGGGGAGCGCGGGGCCTGGTGGCTCATTTACAGAGAGCGCGCTCTGTGTCTGATGTTTACCAAGGAGGCCATGGGCCAGGGGGGGGGGGGGGGGGAGCACGAGAGACCGACGCCACTTGGGTATCAAACGGAAGAGCAGGATCAACAAGGGACAAAACTGTTTCCATGTACTTGTAACACACACACACACACACACACACACACACACACACACACACACACGCACACGTTATTGGTTGGTACTCGTCATGACCTCATACCCACACGACAGCAGCTGAACCCACCTGTGGTCTGAGGTCACCGTGGGTGAAGGGACGGTCAAGTTGACTCAAAGGGGATGGGTATAATCCCATTTCTCTGGGAGTAGGGGCAGGGACAGTCACGGACTGCATGCCACACCCCTCCCAATCCTGGGTCCAGTCTCATTTATCCCCAGATAAGACTAGACGACCGAGTGAGTCTTGCCCATCGGAAGGCGGCCACGGCTGTGCCTCGTCACTCCTCCTCGACCCATGTACCACAGCTCAACGCCCATTTGGGTACCCTGCCCCCGGCAAGGAAGGAAGGGTGTAATCCCCAGGGATCGTGGGAATTATCATCTCTTACCTTTTTTATTCACGTGCAAATGGGCTGCGAAGCCACTGACGCAACAACGATGGCGTGTGAAAAAAACCTGCAGTAAAGCAGCAGGAGAGAAGGTCTTTTCAGGGCAGTGGCAGTGTAGAACCACTTTCATCTTCTAGAACGAGCCGGAGTGTCACGTGTTGCCGGCCCAGCCGAGAACCAATCATGGTCTCGCTCGGTGTGTGAGGGGAAATTAGGTGCAAGAATCCAAGTTGTTGTTAAAAAAAACACACGCTTTGTGTTTGTGAGTGCACGCGTGTGTGAATGTACGTGTGTTTGTGAGTGTGTGTTTGTGAGTAATGGAGCGTGTGTTTTTGAGTGCATGTGCGTGTGTGCGAGCGTGTATGTTTGTGCGTGTGCGTTCTGCTGACAAAGTGTTGTGACTCATTCACTTCTCACGAGTGAGAGGTCTTGTTTGAATTAGCAGTCTGAACGAGCAGTGAGCCATCGAGTCCCACTCCACGTCGCTCGTCTAGAAGCCTTGAACTGCCTGACTCGAGGGGGAAACAGTCACAGAGTGACACTTTCTTTCCCAAGTAGCGGTTGCAATTCACTAGAAGTTCAAAGCCTTTTTCTCGCTCATTTAAATAAAAGAACCACGATCAAACGGCCCGAATACATGCACATGGGAATGTCAATTGTAACTTGAATATCACCCAAAAACAGGTTTCCTGATCAGCATGTAAACAGAGGCCCAGTTACATATCCAATGTTTGCCATGTAAACGTACATTTCATGTGCCGATGAGGCCCTTTGAATGGGGAGGGGCAGAGAACGAAGGAGAAGGAAACCCAAAGCATTGGGATGTACACTGAGTTAGGGGGATGATGTGCAAGCTCGGTTGCAACGTTTTAAAAAGAAATGACTGCGTTGGCGTGAAAATGCGAAGACTCTTGAATAATAGACAGTAAAATCCCAATGGGGGTCTATACTTAAAAATTATAGTGGCAAAAGAACCACTAGACTTACATTTTCTGATTGCATTAAAGTGAATAAGTCCTTTATCGTAGCAGATCTTAGCGGATTGATAAGTGTTCTTCATGGTTGGTTTTAAAAGAGAATAGGACACTTGACTCACGAGGCAGTAAAATAATCCTTTGACTGATTTATTGATGGTTATACAAAAGTTTGTGTGTGATAAAGATAGAGGGGGGAGTCTTGGGGAGAGAAAGGAAGCTGTATCCTCCTCTGGGGCCAGACATCGGCTGTTTATATCCCAATGGAACCAGGGGGCCGAAGGCCACAGCTGCCAACACAACTAGTGCCACACACACACACACACACACACACACACACACACACACACACACACACACACACACACACACACACACACACACACACACACACACACACACACACACACACACACACACACACACACACACACACGCCTCAACCCCTAAGAGTTTGTAGTAAATAGTGGTGGTTGACTTCGCAGAAACATTTGGGGAAGACTCAAACAGGACCTGGGATTAGAGAACTGCAAGGCAGAGCCTGTCCGGTCCACACTGTAGTTGTACTAACATTTGGGTCTGAGGGCACCAAATGTAATGCAGGCCTTTGTAATGACGGTAGTCAATTTATTAATGTTTTATTATATTATTATTATTGCCATATTGTACACACTACTTGATTGACAGATTTATCATTGACTTCAGTTTGTGAATTCACAAACAGAAATTGTACAGTGGTTCTTATCTTATCTCAAAGCCCACAACACCGGTCGACTTGATTGCATTATCTTGTTGCAATTCGATAGCGTATCCCCCGTTTTATTCGCCGAGCCAGTAAGTTAAGGGCCTGTATAGCTCAAATCAAACCGCACAGAGGCCTCCAAATGTGGGTCAACCTCATGAGAAAAGCATGGGGACAACTTAAGGCTGAACCACCGCCATAAAAACGGCACCTTGTTGACAGGAAACACCAAAAAACTTGAGATAAACGTAATTATTGTGTTGTGTCAACACCTGCCTGGGGTGCTAGGGATGTCTGTGCTGTGGTCTTGAAGGCTGGAGCTGCTGAATCGCCCCTTATCAGGCATCAGACCGCGGCGCGTCGATGATGCAGAGCCACACACCAGACACACTCGATGACATGGTGAGGAGGACGGAGCTATTCATATTTTATGTGGGACCAAGGCTTCGAGTGAAAATTTTGTTAAGGCCTAAAAAAAAAAAAATTGGTTCCTGTTGGTTGTCAGTTGAGGTTATGGGTAGGTAGGGAATTTATTTTATTTTTTTATTTTATTTTTTCCAGCGGAAATTAATGATAGGTAGGTTGTTTATTTAAAAACGAGAAAATTCGCTCATCCTTGTACAGAATGAAGAGGGGCTGTACCAAAACGTAATTCTAGTTTGCAGCAAAAAAATGTTTTAAAGCTCATAAAATAATTTGCCTCGCGCATAAATTGACAGGGTCGGTCGGAAACCAGAACCAAACAACCTAATGATTTTTAGGCCTAATGATACATTCAGGGATGCTCCGATATCCTCGTTGTGTGATAAACGGGGTACAATTTGCGGCGATAACGACAGCAAATGAAACACTTCATAATTCGACAAAATGAAATCCTCAGTTTTATGTTACTAAACAAAAAAATTGCTCAGTTGACACATTTTGAATCATTAAAAAGCATCCATTTCAAACATTTATTTATTAAGAGATGTCGACAATCACATCAAGATCATGTCTGGTTTCTACTTAATTCGGGTGGCATGTTGATTAAAGGTTTAACATCAAGCAACCAGAAGGCCTGGATGGTATCAATAGCCGTGTGTGTATCCATCCCTCTGGCACAGGGAACATCGTTTCCATCACTTGTTCAACTGGCCAGGGCCCGTTAACGGCTTAACGCGTTAAAAAACCTCTGGGCCAAATCCCAAAAGCACATCTGTCTGCCAGTCCACAATCTGGAGCTGGTTCTGGGAACATTAGGGGTCTGGATGGGTATTTATAAAAATACACACACACACACACACACACACACACACACACACACACACACACACACACACACACACACACACACACACACACACACACACACACACACACCCTTGCTCTCACCACTTCGTCCTATTGGTTGACTGACGCATGTTGAGAAACATAAGAGGCTCAACTTGGCGAGATACCGAACCAAAATGATACCAAATAACTCCTCCACACACATAGTTTGTTTTATATCCAACAACAACTGTTAGCACTAGTACAATACTGTTCTCGTAATGGATTGGAGCCCAATGTATTGTGCAATGGACATTATGCTTTGGCATTAGGAAAATGTATCGTCATGCCAGTAAAGCAATTGATTAACCGAGAGGCTGGTAAAAGCATAGTACTGAGTGAGGAAAGGGCTAGAGTAAAAGCATGATGGAAAAATCTATTTTTCGGGGCTAGGAAAGGTTTGAGGCCAGGGGATTAGCAGTAGGTGAACCTTTGGGAGAGAGCAACAGATTCAAATTACTTTTGACCTTTCTCTCTACAGGGGCTGCAGGTCAAACAGCATACGCATATTTTTCCTGTATAATCACACTCAGGACCAAAGGGTATTTCTGGCTCAGCGATCCACCTACACACAGTCACAGCTAACCTTGACCGCTCCCAAGAGTCCTCGATGGGCGTCTGAAGATTTAAGAACACAGCCTTTCATCCCTTTCTCATCCTGTGGTTTTCATTCATTCCTCGTCACTCGTTCCTTCCCTTTCTCATTGAGCCTTCCTTCTTTTCTCTTCTCTTATTAGGACCCCGCACAAAAGTGGTCCTCATGCAACTCAGTGAAGAGAAAGGATGAAAGGAGAGCGCGTAGGTTTGTGTCCTCCACATACAAAGTTTATACAAATAAAGTATTCACATTTTCAAAACAGAAATGTTGCCTTGCGCTAACGCGGCCCGTTCCTGCATTTCTATTAAATGGCATTTCTATAAAAAGCTAATAAATGGTAACATAAAGAGAACAGCCGTCCCTTTCATCTTACCTCAACCACTTTCCTCCTCCTCCTCCCTCTTTCCGTCTCTCTCGATTCTCCTCTCAGTTTTTTAAAGCAGACTAATTAAAGGATCAAACAACCCAGATAGCTGGGGCAGAGTGCCCTCTCTTTCAACCCATAATGGTGGGCAGAAGGTGCACATCAACCAGGGGCACACACCAGAAGGACCACAAAACAAAATGGCGGCGGAATCACCTTTAATTATTTATTTTATTCTACTAGTAAAAATGTGTCATGTCAACCGAGAGGCCGTAGCGGAGCAAATAGTGTGTGTGTGTGTGTGTGTGTGTGTGTGTGTGTGTGTGTGTGTGTGTGTGTGTGTGTGTGTGTGTGTGTGTGTGTGTGTGTGTGTGTGTGTGTGTGTGTGTGTGTGTGTGTGTGTGTACGCGCGCGCGTGTCCTAACGGTCTGATTTGACTGGACATTGCTTTTACGAGGAGGTTATTCAAAGCGACTTCGTAGCGTGGCTGAGAACAATCAAAACGTTCCACAGAGCACAACAGATTTAAGTGCTGCCTGTCGACCAGGCTACCGAAGAAGCACTCGTAACAAAGCTAAGAATAGATATATTTAAAACATAAAAGTAAGGGACAGAAAGAGATGTTGATGTTTAGCGACTAGGGGGACAAATAAATCCCCAATGCTCCAATGGCGGCCCAACCCCGTGGCTTTCAACCAATAGCTGCGTAGGGAGGGCGGGACATAGCTTGGGCGATGTCTTCCTTTGTGCATGAGTGCGAGTGAGAAAGAAAGATGGGAGCTTAGGGGTGTCTGTGATGCAAGATGTGGGCGCACTACTGATTTATCAACACTGACAAGTGGCCCCGTCAGACTGCAAATAATCACACACACACACACACACACACACACACACACACACACACACACACACACACACACACACACACACACACACACACACACACACACACACACACACACACCTTGTTGATAACATTAGTGTAGTTTTATCGGTATCAACTCTCCCCTTGCTCAAACCGTACTGCTCCTTCTCTTATTCTCTGGACTGGAGGCGTAGAGCCAAAACCTTAGAAGCTAGACTCGGCCCCCCTGACCACCCCGAACACGATGACTTGGAACGCAACGTAACTGTGTCTGAGTTTCCGTAACACGGTTTCGGTGCAAACTCACGACAAAAAGTCGTGAATGCAACACTTTTCCGTATCCATGAGCCAAACTTGTCACTCACATACACACGTACCTCACTCGCTAATGACCAGATAAACGAGCGACTAGCCTTGAGGATCACATAACCCCAAGAGAGGAAACCATCTAGATTTCCCGAATAAGCGGGTGGAATTGCCATATGTCGCAACCGACATACGGGATGCATGGGATCATGTCCTCTACATGGATCAGTGCTCTGGGAGAACCGGTTGGCCGCAGCGAGACACAGCTTTGGGTCGGATTAACGGTGGTCTCCCACTTGCCGTCCCACTGGGGGGGGACTGGGGACTCGGGACGAGGCGGAGAAAGGAGAAACGGGGTCGGGGGGCTGGGGGCCTTTGTGAGCCAGCACTTTGTGAACACAATGAGGGCTTTTTATTTGTGGGTGGTGGAGGTGGAGGTGGTGGTGGTGGTGGTGGTGTTGAGCTGCATTCCTTGCCAGGTGCCAGCTCCACGGGGTGGGCAGTTTCGCCTGGTCTACTCACTTCCTGCTCGTTGATACTGGGGATGTCGAAACACGTGTATATGACACGAGTGGGGGCTTTTACAACTTACTTTAACTCAACACTGGAGATGAACCCGGATCCCACAGGGGGGGGATTTGTGCTAGCTCTGTCGTTTCATTCAACGTTCGCCGAAACCAACGTTTTAAGAAGAAATGACTGCGTTAGCGTGAAGGTGCGAAGACTCTTGAAAAAGGGATGAAAACCTCAATGTGGGGGCAATACTTAAAAATGATAGTGGCAAAAGAACCACTTGACTTACATTTTTTGATTGCAATACAGTGAATTACTCCTTTATCGTAGCAGATCTTGGGGGATTGATAAGTGTTCTTCATGGTAGGCATCAAAAGATAGAACAAAGAGACACTTGACTCACGAAGCAATAATATAATCCTTTTACGGATTTATTGATTGTTTATAGCAAAGACAATAAGATAAAGACGGAGCAGGCCAAGGTGACTCTGCTTGACATGGCCTTTGCTTAACTTGCAGTGGTGTTTGGACCACATAAAGCAAGAGAGTCAATAATCAGCAAAGGAGTGCATGAAAGTCAATGATCCTCCTACAGCCCACCACACAATGAATGAGTGAGAGTGTGTTCCTCAGCACATCCTGTAGCGCAAACATTCCTCTCAGAAACTAGAGCCATCACACTAGCTTCCTCTTGCTTCAGTGAAAACCCTATTCTTAGTTTAATTGTAGACTCTCAGCATTCCTTCCTCTCGACCATATACAACACAGACCGTTTTACAGGAGGTTTTTAAAGCGTGGGACCCAGATCGCATCGCAAACCGCGTCGATTCTATTTAGATTGCGACACTAAACGTAGTTTCAATGAAGCCCGTCAGCTTCTGGGTACAAATGCCGTGCTGCAAAAGAAGTATGAACCATAAAAATAAAGATCGATCAGAAGAGCAAAGGATGATTTGGATTGTCCATTAACGAGATCTGGTTATGGTAACCTATTACAATGTTGAAGATAATGAATTCCATTTAGATCTTTGAACCCGTGAATTTCCCCGCGTGGCGCGAGTGTGTTAATATCTCTATTGGGTGTACATCATTAGTGAAAAGCATGTAGAAGAAAAACCCATTCCGCCATCTACAGAGGGCTATGGCCTTAGTTAGCAGCCCTACTCTGCATTGGAAACTGATTGATTAGACCGTCTTTTACTTGGCATAGGCTAGCTGGACGAGACGGATCACTATACACCAAGGCTAGATCGGGGTTTGAAACAAGACACGCCATAACTATGTGGCATCAGTGAGCACAGGACAACATGCATAATTGGAGGGATACTGATGACCAAACCGAGGGATGGGTGATTCTTATGCACGCCTACGCTTTGTGAATAATAAACTACATCTAAAAATGGACACAGTAACAGCAAGAGTTGGCAGAACGCTATGAGTGAGTGAGATTGAGACAGAGAGAGACGGAGACAGAGAGGCAGAGAGTGTGTGGGCCTGTCAGTTGTGTGAAATTGTATGAATGTGTTACCTGGAGGTTTGAGTGAGTCGGGGTGAGGAATAAAAGACCGAGAGTGAAAACCAAAGAAGAAGAGAAAGCGATGAAGGTGATGAAGGTGATGACGAGGGTGAAAAGTAAGAGAAGAAAGCAAAGGGAGGGAAAGACACTTGGCGGGAGATCACAACCGAGAGCTAATTGACGGATCCCTCATGGCCTGTTGAGAACAGAGTGACATCCCTCGTCTAGGGTGCCGGTTCAGTCAGGGGGAAGCGAGCCGAATCTAATCTCGTCCCAGTGTGGCTACGAGGAAAAAGAGAGGAATTACGCAATGGCACCGCTATCCGTTTCCACACTTTTTTTCTTGTTCTTCAGCCTCGTCGGGTTACGTTAAAGGAAGTTTGGCGTTTTGTTTGTGGAGTCGACTACCAGGAAAGAAACACAGCTGTTGAGTCCTCTGTTGATGCATCCGTGTGTGCCTCGTTTCCTTTACGTGCAAGACATTGAAGTCGCTCACCACATAAAATACACAGTCACAAACACTAACGACACCACACTGTCGAGTCTAGACGGGTGTATCATCTTGTGCTAACAACCAGGCTCTAATGTTTCAGCTGTGACAGTGTAATTCGAATAAAAAAAAAGGGTACTTTTTTTTTGTTGGTCTGACTATAGAAACAGTCTGGACTAAAACAGTTTGCGGAGTTGCGAAAGAACAAGGCCCTGTCAAATCTCAACAGGGCACACTACGGGCAGATTTACGGGTCTGGTTGTCCCAGTGCAACGGATGGATCCTGCCACGTTTAAAGCCCTCCTTCCAACCAAGCCATACTCTGCTTAACTTCTGGTACACATTTACATAAATGAACCAAGCACGCAGTGTTAATAAACAGCACAGCGTCACATGCAGGAGTGACCGGGTTTTCTTTCTGCAAAGCTTCATCCATGTGTGACTATTGCGCGGCTGGGCTTTTTTCAGCTGGTCTGATCCGGTCTGTACTGGACCTCGTGTGCTTGTTCTGTGAGAGTTTTAACCTACAACCCTGTGCTTGTTTTTAAAGTGTAACCTGCTAACTCGATCGTTCTGTGGTGTCCCACTGCTTTACTCTGTCATGCGATCGTAACAGCGGGAAAGGGCTGCACTCAGTCCATCTCTTCCTGATGTAAACATGCCTTTAAGCATTTAATATGCAGATGATATATAGGAAGGGCTTCAACAATATGCAAGCTTGGTTTGGGTCCAAAATAGTTTTCTCATGATGTACATTTTATTGAACTTGCCTCACGACAATAAAAAGGAGGAAAGTTGGAGGAATGTACACAATGTTTCATAAACTGTCATAAGATGTTCACACAGCTTCAATGTGATGAAGAAATTGGTGTGAAAGTACTGTGGCAGTGGAATATACAGAGTAAAAATAATGGATACTCTGGGCCTTCTCTTGCCCAGAGTATCTTCTCCCTGTGAAGGCTTTCCAAGGGGTTTCGGCAGGGTTCAAGCTTTACACAGTGGTGCTACCTACACCCTGCCAATACGCACCATGCACAGAGAAGCTGTAATGGGCACACATACATGTGTAGGAATGTGTCAGCTAGTCTCTGAAGGCCCTCTCGGTCCTTCTTCTATGGTAATCTATGTCTGGAATGAACATCTTTCGAATTATTTTAGGAATGAACTGGACTAAAAAGACCACTTTTGAGTGGACTTTAGTCAGACAAAAAACTGCCAAATACTGAACTGGATTAGCATGAAAATTGACTTCCATTGAAAATAACTGAAAACGTATTTGCTTGGAATGAGAATTGAATAGACTTTACTGAAAATAGACGAGAGTCCAACATAACATAAAGGAATGAGAATAGTGTGTGGTTGGCGAGGCATCTGCGTCCATACTCTACTACAGCCTGCTCCAGTTTGACTCCAATGAGAGAAGGCAGATCCCCCGGAGAAATGTAAGCGTGCCACGAGTTCATGAACATACATACATACATACATACATACACGTGCACAGACACACGCTAGACCAGCGTGGTCTCTCCAGGATGAGTCACACTTACTGGACAGGGAGTGGAGGGTGTGTGCGGGGGGAAGTGACACGTTTGTCTTGAGGAGCCGTTGGCAATGAGCAGAGAAGAAGAAGTAGAGGGAAAAACTGTTGGGGGAGGGCCTACCAACAGATACAAGCTAGTAGTGGTAAACCCAATTCTTTATTCAACATCATGGCTGTACAAAAGTACTCAACGACACATCCAGAGATAAAGCTATTGAGCCCTTTTGCTCACAAACCGACAATGTACCTTCTCTTTATTCGATTTTTCAATTTCACCTGCAAAACAAATCTTTAAAAAGGGGAATTTAGTTTCGGAAAAGTTATTTATTGTCATGAGGCCTATATCTGGGTAAATCTGCATTTGTCTAGCTTGTTCTTCCTGTAATGTAGGTATTATAGCTTGAGTTTCACTTTAACCATCTCAAG
This sequence comes from Gadus morhua, assembly GCF_902167405.1. Taxonomy (NCBI): domain Eukaryota; kingdom Metazoa; phylum Chordata; class Actinopteri; order Gadiformes; family Gadidae; genus Gadus; species Gadus morhua. Next base: position 18,711,270 of record NC_044066.1, on the reverse strand, counting down.
TTTGTGTTACATTTTAACTGAAGCCTTTCAGTATTCCATACATTCTAACCCTGATTAGAGAGATGCCTGGAACCTAAATGAGGTAACATTGTGTCTTACTAGAGGGAATCTAAGATTACGACTCAAATGTGCCTGGCTATCGGGTTTTCCACCAGCGCGTCGGTGGTTGGCAGAAATGTGGTGACAAAAAAGGACGCCACATTATTTTTTAGAGGCACAGAAGCTCTTCTTGTGCACAAGGGAAAGGCAGGGTATCGGTGCAGCTTTAAGCCCGTCTAGTCAGCCTGCCTCATTAGTAACTGCAGCTCAGCAGATGACATTACATGCCATGAGGGATGGACAGACCCTCTCTGTATACATTGAGTGGTTTGATCCGGGCCAAGAATCTCATGGAAGGGAGCAGTTTGGTTTAGGTAGATAGTGGTTCTAGGCTGCACAGTGCAGGATTCATTCCTGCTTCGTAAAGAAGGTGTCCCTGTCAGAAGTACAGACTATTCGACTGCAATACGCTGGCCAAGATACAAGTCCCAGTTCAAGTAGTAAAACAAGCACTTAGTTTGAGCGCAAAAACAGCAGTCTCACAGAGGCCCGACACAGACATGTACTTATCCCCGTTTCTGCTCAGTTTAATATTTTGAGACTGGAGGTATGTGTGCCAACTAAGTCCCGTGGGTCCCATCAACCCCTCATCACCCGGTCGCTAAAGACCCATCTGGGCAGACCTACAGCAGAGAGCAAGCCCCCTAATCCCTCCATGTGCTGACATGATAAAGGCATGGTCTAAGCCGATCCACAACCATCCATCCAGTGTATCCACAAACCACATCATCATCATCTCATCCGCTGGTCCAGCTGCCCTTTCCTGCAGTGTTAGTCTATGCCCTTACATTATAATGTTATGCACAGGCAGGAGATATCCCACAATGCACTGCATTCTAAAAATAGTACCACGGCAACCTTCAGTCAAAGTGGATTTGCGTTAAAACAGGTTGTGGAGAACAGGCCAATGCATTGACGTTTCTATTTTCATCAATATAATGGATGGTGGTCTAACAGAGATAAACTCGGAGTCTGGGGCATGTGATCGTCACTGTTGATCACAGCTCCTTTGTGATTTACAAAAAAGGATTTTTTTACATTTTCATCTTAATGAATGGACTGATACAACAACATGATATACACACAACATATTCAATACAAATGTAGGCCTTTAAGTATCTGAAACAGCTCCACCAATAAGAGATGCAAGATTTCCGAGAAAAGATTTAACCTCAACTAATGAGAAATACCATCACAAAATCAAAAGAATTCATGGATACCTCGGTCCAATATTTGAAGTGGGTTTCTTCAATCATCCAAATGTGGGCCTTTCCTTCTGGTAGTTCTTTGCCCCAGCTGCTAGCATCAGTATTCCTGACTGCCAGGGTACTGTGCACCTGGAACCTTCTGTTCCGCTGTTCCTCGGACCTGGTGCGTTCCATTCTCAGACTAGCCTAGCGCTTGTATCTCATGGAGACAGCCAGCGAGGCTCCATTTGAGGGGGTGAGTCTAGTCTGCCGCTGGGACAAGAAACAATGCTGACCTTTGGTGATACTTGCCACCATACTAGATGGGCCTAGTCTCAGTGGCTATCAATCACTTTGCTTTATAAAATGCAGCAAAACAGGACTCTTCCTTATAAATCCAAATGTGACACCCACCCAGTTTTTTTATCTCCAAAATCCACCAACTACTGTTCGAAGTACCGTTCTTTTCAATACTGTTCTAGTAATGGATTGGAGCACCAAGTATTGACCTATACTTTAAGTGGTATTGATGCATACACGCGAACAGTGAAGTTAGTTCACTGAACATACTTCAGCCGGTAGGGAATATGCCCATGAAATGGATTCAAAAACCTTGAATGTCATTTAATGACCCAATATACCATAAAACTACCCTGTAGTAGTTCAATGGCCCAGATGAAGGGAACATATCTTAACAGAACTAACAGAACTATAGTGTGAATATTGTCTGACAAGTCAAAATGTGTTTTCTCTTTGGCAGGGGTGTATCGTGTAAATAATCCACAAGACGCCTGACTCACACTGCACAAAGACCAATTATATCCTTCGCTAATGACGTTGCCCATGTATATGCTGTGAATGTTATCTGTACATATCACCAGAAGAGTCACATTAATTAATTTAAGATATTGTACTTTGCTTTGATCTGCAAAGGGTCCATTATCAAAAAGTGAACTTTACTCCTATGAGCTTATAGTATGTTGATAAGAATGGTGTGATGTGCTGAATGGTTAAGCGGCCAGAATGCACAACAGTAGTTTGAGGGACCTTGGCCAAGAAATCCAGCCAGTGTAAACTATATTAATCCAGGATAGAGAGTCTACTCTTATCACCATTAAGCCCCATAAGGTTTGTGAGAACTAAGCTTTAAAAGGTTGACAGATGACTTGCTCCAGTTCTGGGGTTGCCAGTTGACAAACAAACACAAGTTCATTGCACCGTACATGGGCTTATTACACATTGCAGGGGATAAAGGAACATGTAGTAGAGTATGAATAATGGACTGTCACATTAAACAGTCAGCGTCCCCCCACCACATATACACACACATGCAAGTTGGTTAATTTAACTTTGGTGTTGTATCGTTTGACATTTGCTAAAAAGCGAGAAGCCACATGGTCTTCAATCTGTGTGACAGCTCTGCTTTCCATTGAGTGGCTCCAGCGTTTCTTTCATAAAACGCAGTGCAGTCAGAGCAAACATGAGGCAGATCGCACTCCAAATCGGGGGTACTAACAATAAGCATCTGTACAACATTTTCAACACCATGCCTGCTGGCAGCATTGTGGAAATCAACCTAATTTCATCTCATCCATTTAATCATAACACAAAACATTCGAGGAGTAGTAGTAACCCCCCAATCCAGCCCAGAAAAACTGACACGACTCAATCAGCTTAGCTGGGGCTAGCCTGCTAGCACATCGACCGTCACACACACAATGCCTGGGCTCCCTGAGAGCCTCCATTGCAGTGTTGTGGTGGTGGTCTCCGGACGACACGTTTCTCATTAATACCCACACATCTCCCACCACCCCTAAAATAAATAACAATGAGTTGGACATGAGTGGCTTTACCTTCTTCATCCTGGGGGCTTCCGCCACGGTCCCGTCGCGGTTGACAAACGCATCCCCGCCGTTCTGCTGCGGCTCCGGCCGCTTCATCGCCGACGACTGCGGCATCTTCACCGGGTTCGGGGTGAGCAAGCCCGGGCTCGGGTCTGCCTTCACGGAGGGCTCGATCGTGGGGGTCGTGGCAGAGGAGCCTACGTCATGTGGCACGTTTTTGGCAAGGGTTTTATCATCCGAGCTCGGTGTCACCGGGGAGCCGGCAGGTAATTCTTTGTTAGGCTCGTCTTTGACTTCGACCTCGGCCATTTTCGCTGTCACAACCTGCACCGACATCGCTGCTGTTTCACCACTGATTCCTTTCCCAGCAGCGCGGATAAAAGAGTCGAGCGGATGTGAGTGGAGGAAAGATACGCCGCAATGCATCTTGGTCTTTGTAGTTCAACGCACGTCACAACTGTCCACTCATGAACATTCATGAAGAGAATACAATTTAAATAACATATAGAAAAGTGTGATGTCGTTATATTTAAGTATTATATTGTTTAACATTCATAGTGAGATATTTGACTACATCTATTAGTGAATTACAAAGTCAGTGGGTGGTAAATGAAATGCTTTTAATGATGTATAACTACAAACAAAACACTACAATATAACGATGCCTTATAATGCTCTTTCCAACACTGGTGCGATGTTATGCACCGATAACACTTGACATGAGTATACAAAGGATATTCTATATATCTAAAGGCTGAGAAATTCAGTCTTTTTCCTAACTAGGCATTCTCGTCCATCTCACAGTATGAAACTGCATTCACCACATATATATTCACATACGTGTGCTAGGGTGACCTTCATCCGGTCAACAATAATCCCTAAAGATGAATGGTCCCAGAATAAAAAGGTTATTCAGTCTGAAAAGTACTTCAGCGCTCCCATGTGGTTGCCAACAGACACAACAGGTAGGAAGGAAACCGTTTTATTGCACACTATAAAATGGCATTATGGTAAACAAACAAAAGCATATGAAATTCAAATTTTATGCAAACAGTGACAGCTGCTTGGTAAAATGTTTTCAGAGGTACCCAAATAGGAGTCAGCCAAGGGATGCAACGGAAATATATCTGACCCCGTCTTTGACGTAGACGCTTGCTTGGAGCCCGCCCCCCCCCCCCCCCCCCCCCCCCCCCCCCCGACAAATTATCAAGTTATTCCTCTTTTGGTGCGATATTACCTGCAATACAGCGAAAGAGCCCTAGAAAAGACATGGAGAATAAGCATTTGTGCCGATGCACCTCCATGCCTACAGAGCTGTGAGGGGGGTTACCAGCTGTGTTACCATACGTAACCACACCGCTGGACGAAGATAGTTGTAGTATCGGTTATAGACACAAACAAATCCTGCCAGCTGGAGTAAGCTTTAAAAAAGGAAGCGCAATCTTTAAAAAAAGAACACATATTTACATTCAAGGGGGATAACCCGTGATGTTGTCAAGCTACCAAATTACAAAGTAGTACATTATTTACATTAATCCCACTTTGGTAAATTCGTGAAAATACTTAGAAAACCAGTTGCACAAACAAAACTTTGTTGTGTTGGATCAACAGTACACATAAATGTGCATCATGATCATTTCAAAAGCATTTTCTCAGAGTTCTAACCGCGAGTCAGTGGTGCGCTGTCGTCTTCCACCGCTAAGGACATTGTTACTGTAGTTTGTTTTACTGTGAAACACATCACAGTCCCTTCCAGTCGAAAGAGCCTCCATTCTCTTCCACCAGGGATCCGGGAGTTAGAGAGAGTGTTAGACTTCGAGTGTCCTTAAAATGGTGACGTTTCCCCCCTCAAATCCCAGAGTCCTTAAGTCTGATATTCTTCAGAGAAAAACCAGCTGAGGAGGGCGTCAATCCTCAAATATCCACAGGATGTTTACGCCCGATAGGCCGAGATTCACTCTCCTGCCAAGAAAAACGATTCAAATCAGTTTCACAGGTACAAACTAAGTCTGATCCCGTTTCGTTGGGAGTTATTTTCTCATTCTAGTTCCAAGTTACGTGAATACCGTTCAGTGATTGACGGACAGGATAGAACTACGGCTGAACGATTAATCGAATACAAATCAAATCGCGATGAAATAGAACGTGGTATGCAGATCGCAAAGGCTGCGATTAAAAAAAAAAAAAGAGAAAAAAGTGATTTGTTACCGTTACTGACTGGAAATCGGTACGATTTATTTATTTTTATTTTACAATTCAATAGTTAAATAAAGAAGTTTATAATATAAATTAATCCCAACACATCGGCCTGGCCTAAAGGAAAGAGCAGTTTTTATGTTGACTGCTTCCGATGTTGTGTTGGTCATCATTTTAAAGAATGATTTATTCATTTTTTTGTGAATAATACACAACATAAGGCAAATGCAATATTGGTCAAAATAATCGCAATTAAATTATGTCCCCAAATCGTTCAGCCCTAGATAGAACAAGAGAACTCACCCCAGCATCCCTGACTCCTTCGTCTTGATGACGAAGAGGAACATGAGGACCGTGTGGAACAGGTTGTTCCTGCCCTGTTGGCGTAAAAATGGAGACTGATATTTCCCCTCACTTCATAATCATCACAACAAACAAGATCTGACGTTCCATTTATATACCTCCATCTTAATTCAGTAAATTGTATTTCTGTGCAGCCCTTAATCATAGAGACGGTCTCTGAAGCCCCATTTTATAACCCCTTAAGCTTTTAACAGCAAGAAAAATCGAATACAAGTGTAAGAACATTGAGAAGGAACATGGCATATTAGTGCGATTAATCTAATTTCCGTCTTGATTTCAGCGTCAAACGATCTCAAAACGAAAGAACAGCTGGATACATATCTGTACATTATTTTAGATTTGAACATTTTCTTTTTGACCATTTTGTGTATTTCTTTAAGGAGAAATTTCAAAGTTCTCAGTTAATATTTTCTTTTGGACAGACATGCTGAATAAATACATCATGATTTCAAACTCAAAAATAAATCGTGATTTCAATATTGTCCAAACTAATGTGATTATGATTTCTCCATAATCGAGCAGCCCTACTGCAAAGGTTAGCGGTTCGATTCCCACATTCAAAGAAATCGATGCATTTTACGATACTGTTTAAAAAGGGCCATGGTAAATCTGTAAGCAGTTCATTGTAGGGAGGGAGCGTTCACCTTGGGCAGGCTGTACACGTGGCCCTGGTAGATGAGCTGGTAGTGGGGAGGGTTGGCGCTGCTCTGGTGGATGCAGAACAGGTTCTCGTTGGTCACGTCTAGGTCGGACCGGGACGAAAGAAACCATCACTCAGACAGGCAGGAGATAATGCTACCGTAAAGCCTTGCAATGCACACAGAAAGGTATAGAACTGTCAGAGACTGTTTATAGACCGAGGCACTCGTTTCATTGTCTCCATCGGTAAAAACACTATATTTAATAGATTCTTCCTGTGATAGAGCTGTGTCAGCCTTTTCGGTGAACCCAGCCAAATGGCCTTCCATCTAAAGCTGTAATGGCCCGTGTACACAGCACTGATTCAATGTGAGCATGACAATGTCCAACAGGCAAGCTAATGGAGTGCCATCATACTCCACTGGAGCGGCAGATGGGCCCGTTGCGTGGCTCGACGGCATTCTTTGAAAGCATGGACAGAGTAGATCTTGAATATATGTAGTGGTTAACACAGTTGGCAAGCATACACCATTCAGGAAGGGAGGGAGGGGGGGGGGGGGCAATTTAGATTCAGAATATTTTCCAAAAAATAAATAAGAAGCATACATTGTAATCTAGAAGCGAGTATGCCTAAATGTACATGCCCTTTTACATTTGCCCATGTTATGATTATTACTTTTATGCTGCAACAGCTCAGGAACAATACAATACAATGGTGTATTCCCTTTTTGCTAGTTAAAGCACAATGAAACGGTTAATACATTTTAAATGGTTCATTCTAAATAATATTGATGTATTTGTCATCTGCACGCATTATTGAATCGATATCGAAGCAATTGGATTAATATCGAATCGAAATCGAATCGAATCAAGACCTAAAGAATCGAATGCAATTGAATTGTGCGGTACCTGGCAATACCCAGCCCTAGCACATAGGTGCCCCGTCTAGTGTCCAAGGTAATTTTGTTCTCAAAACCGACTCAAACTGGATTGCTCCAGTGAGGGCTGCCTTGAACTCCGAGGATCCAGTGGACTATGACCCCAGGGCAGGGGCCTGGAGGGGAGGCTCGTGGCCGGCACACTCACCGGGTTTGTCCGGAGTGTGGCTGAAGTGCTGCGAGGTGAAGGTTTTCCCGTCTGGGTATTTAGGGTGAGGGGGTAACCGGGAGTCCAGATACGTGCACAACACATGGGTGAGAATCTGAGAGGGGGAGGGGAAATAAACACCCAAGCCATCAATTTAACAGCAGGAGCACCCAGACCTAAAGACATCGACATCCACTCTGTTTTGATGTGTAGGTAGAATTGAGTGAGTGAGTGTGTAGGTGTGGTTGTGTGGGTGTGGTTGTGTGTGTGTCTCACAGCACAGTCGGTAGGAAGGTCGGTGTCCCACTTGCGGCTCTTGAGATTGCCGCCTCCGTTCCAGCGGTATGAGCTCATGCAGCCGCTGTGTGCCAGCTCTGGTGTGGAGGAAACCAAACGCCATTAAGATCACAAGCATCAACATAAGACACCCAACAGCTGAGAAGGAATCCCACCGACAACAAACCCTGGAAAACACTCAAATTAATGAATTCCAGTTTTTTTATTTAAAGTGATATTCGGCTTTCACCGTTCGCATTCTATTCACATTTCTTATAATAACAGCCGACTAATAAGCAGGTAGGGGTTCGGCACATTGTGCAAGGACAACTAGTCAGACATAGCGGTTCAAACACAGAAAAACACTACACTACCATGCCCCGTATATTCACATTCGGACACATTTTGTACAACCATGCCTTTATGTGCTCACCCTTGATTCTCTCCACCAGGTATTCCTGATTGGGGGAGATGTCCAAATACTGGACGATGGCGTTCAGTGTGGGGATGACCGAGGCTTTGACCACGGCCGCCTGTTTCAGGCTGCTTATACTGGCCTCTGGTGGAGGACAGCGGGAAGCACACCCAGGGAGCAGAAAGAGTGGGCATGATGTGTCTGGGTATGTGACGTGTTGTCAAAAAACGCTTGCTTGTCAAAAATGGATATTGAACAGATTTTACCTGATGACATTTTAACTTATATATCTGTTGGGGAAATGTATATGTTCTGGATCACTGTGTTCACATATCTACTGTTGTACTTCTTTGTTTTCGAAATTAATATAGGCCACTGGCAAAGGCCAACCCTTGAGAACATATCAGAACACAATTACCATTTGTCAGCAAAAGTTACAATGCTTGAACAGAAACATTGCATGAATCGGTAGGAATTTGTATCCGAAGTTAAAGTTGATGTACTTTGGAGATCTAAAAGGCACAGCTTTACACATTAGCGAGCCTAACCAAGCACCCTAGTTATTGAGAAAGTGCGTACCTCCGATCTGGAGCTCGGGGCAGCCGATCCTCCGGAGCTGGCCGTTGATGGAGTCCGTCTCCTTCACCAGTGGGGCCAGGATGGTGTCATTGATCCACTGGAAACGGAGAAGGAAAATGAAAAGACCAGAAATTTAGGTCCACTCAGATATGTATTAACTAATCCCCTACATTTATGTGTAGGGGATTAGGTATTTCCCTACTTATTTAATTATATAAGTAAATATATTATGTGTAATTATGTAAATACACAAGGTCTAATTAAGTGAATTATAATTAACTGATAGAAAACAATATAATAGATTGTATGTTTTTTTTCCTTAAAATCAAGCCATACAATAAAGTGAAATTAAAGTGTAAATTGTAATCATTTGTGTACCTAAAAATCCCTGCTCCTTATACTTTTTAAGGAAAGCCTGAGACGTTTTGAAGCTGCCTTTTAACTTTTTTTAATCATCCTGGAGGTGGTCAAGACTCTGGGTCCCAGCAGCACAACAAAGCATCTTAACTGGTTTGGATCCAAATCAAGAGTGGTACTACTGCGGTTGTGACACTCACGTTCCTCAGCCTGGCGGTCCAGCTGTCAATGCGGTCCACTACGGGTCGACTGGTGGTGATTCTGGCCCACACCTGACGAGACAAGGTCAAGGCAAGTGTTAGAAGGAGATAACAGATGATAGAATTACCGTATCGTTTGTTTGACGACCTATACAAAACACACAAACCTCCATTTAATACCTAATCCAGACTAGATTAAACAAAAAATACATTCTGGTGTCAAAGAGCCTACAGGAGGAATTTACTAAACCAATCAATTAACACTCACTGACAGAGGTGGTAACAGTTAATGGTTGTTGAGTCAAGTATCACTCGGTTTTCAATAATTAAAGTCACATTGAAGATAACCCTACAGAAGCCTTCCACCACCCTTCTCATAATGTAATTGAACAAACGACAATGTGAACCAAGCGCGTTCTCCTCTGACCTCCTCGGCAGCCTGCTTGGAGCCCAGGTCCGTGTCATCCTTGTGGGCCGACGGCACCTGGGAGCGGATGGCCGGCTGGTACTGGAACTTCCTTAGGCTCTGGGCGTAGTCGCCCACCGTGCGGTTGTAGTTCCAGAAGGTGGGGCTGTGGGCGGGGGAGACGGCCTCCGGACTCCCTTCAGGTCGCAAAAGGACGGCAAAAGAAAGTAAATATACACGACTACGCCCCACCCTCCCACAGGTGATGTTCCTGACACAGAAATAAGAAAGAACCCTTGTTGTAATGTTTATCATTACTTGCTAACCTAAAGAGGACAAGTCACATTTATCTAAAAATATTCAGCTTGCCCAAGGAATGTGCGAAATAATGCATAAAAATAAAAACAAAAAAAATTATCTGTGGTGAAATATAACGATAGTAATTGAGTTAACAATAGTAAACTAAATAAGTTAACAGTTAACCATAGTCTTTTCTTTAGAGAAAAGAGAACACTCTCTTTCCCTAATTTCAACACTACTGTAAAAGGGCGCCCACAAGTCCACAACAACATGTCCCTCCAGAAAAGCCAGTCAGCCAGTCTGCATATTCATGCTGGGCCTGCATTTTTTCAAATATGCCGCACTTTTACCGCATAAATTGCCGATTTCCGCGCAAATTATGCGGGGTTTACATGATTTCATAATCCCCTCGTTTAAAAAAACGACATATATCTTAGCAGAAAGATGAAAAATGTTGCGTTTACTTCACACAAAAGCAGCCATTTCCCCCTGTTGCCATGGTAACGTTATGAAGTGAGGTAATTACGCGACGTGAACGTCATCGAAAAATTGTATATATAATATCGTGCACTACTTCGAGTCCCGGGCTTAGGCCCAGTCCTCTCGGTGGGGCTACCTATTGATTCTGTCTCTCTTAATCTGAACTTCGTGCTGTCTTCGGGTCAAGTGGGCGTGGCCTATGCGAAGTGGGCGTGGCCGGTGTGAAGTAATGGCCCCGCACTCCTCACCTGTCTAAAGGTGCTGCCATCTGTGCTTGGAGTAGTTTTTGCAGCTTATTCGATCGTGTTCGATCCTGCTTCCTAGTGGCTATGTGGGGGCAGCTTACGTGCTTAAAATACGTAACAGGACTGAACGACAACCGCCGACCACTCGGCCCGCGAGCGCGTCACCTAGCTGGCTGCGGTGGCTCTTCTCCTCCTCCGAGCGCAGGAAGAGCTCCAGGCTCTTCTGGTCCTCCATGCAGTCCTCCGCGCCGCCCTTCCCCCCCGGGGAGCTGAACACCGAGGGGGGGCTGCGGTAGCGGGCGCGCAGGCTGGAGCCCTCCGCCGGCCCGATGCTACTGGGGTAGGGGCTGGAGCCAGGGGAGGAGCTGTAGCTCAGCATCTGGGGAGGAGGCACGCCATCGGGGGACGACGGACGAGAGGAAGGGTTCAGGATCGGTACCTGGGTGACTAGTATGATGGCTTTATGCAGCCGTTTGATGCTACCGCGGCGTACAAGATCAAAGCACTCAATAAAAGGGAGATAAAATCATAATGGGCAAATACTGATGAACTATCGTTCTCTGCCACTGGATTAAATGTTAAGATTAGGGCTCAAATGATAAATCCTCTGCAAACACACTGATGACATCTGCTAACAATAAGTAAGCAAACACTTGCAATCATTTAAACCAAACATCCTCATTTAACCCAAAGCATAAATACAGCGGAAACAGACCCATGACTTTAAAGGGCTAGTGTTGAAACTGTGTGTAGTCACAACTAGAACTGAGGTGGCAGAGTGCCTCAGATGAAGGGGTGGACCTGGCCTGGGAGTCAAACGCACCCCAGCAGCTACAGCGTCCGGCCCCCTGGTATAAACACGGTGCAACACACAGCAACACATCGGCGTGGGGGGGGGACCCCTCCTACCTTTCCGTAGGGCTGGGCCGGCAAAGCGGGGAGGCTGAACGGCCCCGTGCCGCCGGGGCTGGGGCCCGGGCTGGAGGAGACGCTCAGCGGGCTGGGGGTGTACCCCGTCACGCAGCTGGGGGAGAACTTGGGGCTGGTGGTGGACGAGGGGGACGGGCTGAAGCTCAGCACGCTCTGGCCCTGCAGCGCGTACGACTGGGCGGGCGCCGGGTCCGCCTTCTTCTCCTGCTTCTGTTTGGGGGAGGCCGTGATGCCTGGAAGGGGACGAGGTGTTCGGGGGTGAAGGGGGGGTAGGCGTGGCTCAGGAGGTAGAGCAGGTTGACTTGTCACCCAAAGGTTACAAGTCCCAACCCAAAAGATAAATTCCCCGGACTACCAAAACAATAATATCTCATGTTAAATTTTTGTAAAATGAATTATTAATTCAAGCATTCCCTCATGAGTAAATTATAGCCCCCCCAAAAAAGAACAACAAAGAATAGCTTATTTGAAGAAAGCAACTTTTGACAACAGACATTATATCAGCAGTTAAACCTCTCCCAAAGTCTCTGAATTTTGGCAAAAAAAAAACACACAAACAATGACTACCGTACAAAAGTCAATAAATAAACCACAGTTCAATGGAGGCAGTGTCATCAATGTGGAGGCGACAGGGGCTCTCGTAGCTTTCGATCCCCAGCGCCTCCTAGCTGAGTGCCGAGGTGTCCCTGAGCAAGGCACCTAACCCTAATTGCTCCTGACGAGCTGGCTGTCACCTTGCATTGCTGACTCCGCCGTCGGTGGGTCAATATGTGTGTGAATGGTTGTGAGTCGCTTTTGATCAAAGTGTCTGCTAAATGCCCTAATTGTAAATGAAGGAAACCTGGGTGATTGTGACTTTTATGGAGGTGGACCGAAGCCGGGAATGTCCCTGTGATGGATTGGGACCTGGTTACGGTGGTAAACACGCTTGTTCATTCCTCTACTGGATAATAACCGTATGCAGTCTACGCTTTGCATGTAAACGTGTGGACTGTGTCAAAGTCAGCCCCGTTTGTGAAGTCAACTCATTGAAAGAAGCTTGCGCTGAATGTAGGTTATTATAAGCATTTAGACAATTACTCTTCCCCGGAATAGAATATGAATGCGAAGCATAGGCATATATTCAAAAAGCCATTTTTAACACATAGAAGTGGTTACATTCTTCCTTATTGATTTCCGTTTTGCATACATAGTGGAGACGCTATGCATGTCATCCAGTACCGTAGAATATAATAGTGTTGGCTGATGTCAAATTCATCCATAGTGGTAGAGCAGGGATCATACCAGAGTTGCTTAACCCCAGAAGGCGGTGTTGCTGGGGGCTGACATCAATGGTGGACGGCACCATGGTGTACTTGAAGTACTTCCAGAAGTCGAACAGACCATTGAGGCTGAAGAGAGATGCCAGGGCCATCTCTGCAAAAGAGAACAAGGTATAATCTCACCATTAGCCCAATCTGAATGATTAACGTTCATAAAAAGAACGGCTTTCAAATAAGGGTTCTCACCAATGTACCAAATGGGCCAGTAGTTGATGTCGTAATACCGGCTGAGCAGCTGTCCAGACCTGAAAGAGAGGGGGAAAGACATTTGGACTTGCAGTACATAACACAGCAACAGTGTAATGATCTCCGATGCTAAACTACGTGACTTAGAGAAGTGGGGTTACATTTCGGTGTAGATCATGCCGGCCAGGGACACGTTGAGAACGGCCCAGGCCAGAACCACCTGGCGCTCCTGCTCTTCCCGACGCATCCGCATCGCCTTGTCGATCATGCTGTACGCGCCTTCCCGCGGCGGGGTAAACATGGCAGCTCACACTCTGCTGTCTTGAAGGAATTTAGGGAATAATTAGCACATGGGTCGCTTATACGTGGGTGCTACAACTGGAATCGATCGGGATTAAGGTTAAACACACCGCACATGTATCGCACGTCTTTTTAAAAATGGAAAGCTCGCTGTGTATGCTAACGTTTGGGAGCTAACAGCGAACACTGAATGTGACACACAAGGCAGAGAAAACTTCTTAAGCGAACGTCTTGTTCAGAATTGCATCAACATTTATTCACGGTACGATAATAGTTTTCCCAAATTAAATACAAAAGCCCAAGTTTTAAATGGTAAAGAGTCGTACCACGTTCAAATAGATGAAAACAGCGGCGCTGCATAGTTTGTATTCCACCCGGAAGAATAAGTTTGACAGCACCGATGTACTTCCGGTTCCCGTAACCGGTCTCTTGTGTACCAGTTTGAATTCATTCATAAACTCATACCATGTTACAGTGTACACATGAGCTTTATACATGGTATATTGATACACATAAAAGTAAAACAAAATACATTAATTCCAAAACGTCTTTAAAACGTTTGTAGATAAAAAAAGAATTCGACGTATTTTAGGTTTATTCGGTATTAAATCAATTTCTTCCAATGGACTGAAACAACAATATCATGTCAAATTCGTCTAAGGATTTATTGATTCAGGCATTCACTCATGAGTAAATTATAGCCTCCCCGAAAAAAACGAACAAATAATAGCTTATTTGAAGAAAGATAATAACTGACGACAACTTCTGAAAACAGATATTCTAACAGCAGTTACAAGTCTCCCAAATATGGCAAAAAAAAATAAAATAACATCACACAAACAATGAGTACCGTACAAAAGTCAATAAATAAACAACAGTTCAATGAGGCACAGTGTCGTCAATGTGGGGGCGACAGGGGCTTTTCCGAACCATAGTCACAGTCTTCATTTTGGGCTGGATCGATAAGTCTCTCGGATCTTCTTCCTCCTCCTCCCCTTCTACTCGTCCTCCTTCTTTCCCTACCATCCCCCCTCTCGTCTTCCTCTTCCATCTCCTCTCCCTCCCCCTCCTCCTCTTCCTCTTCTTCTTCTCCTTCCTCCTCCTCCTCCTCGTCCTCTTCATCCTCCTCCTCGTCCTCTTCCTCCCCCCGTCCTTTCCGCGAAGCTCTCTCCACCTTGGGCCCCTTGCAGATCTTGAGGTGCCGCGTGAGGTGGTACTTGGTGAGGAAGGCCTTGTGGCACTTCTCGCAGACAAAGTCCCGGCGGCCCTCGTGGGAGTTCATGTGCTTCTTCAGGTGGTTGGTCTTCAGGAAGTGCTTGTCGCACTTGGGGCACTGGATGTGACGCTCGCTGTCATTTAAACGGTGAACATGAATTAAACATTAACCAGATAAAGATAACATTGTGTTAGGATGAAGTCAAGATGAGTGGAAATGCAGAATAATAAAAAGGTAAAGAAGAGATGGAGAACATTCCAGATATTAGAGATGACTCCGGTTATGGAAAACCATAACCATATCCATAAGAAGTGAATTTGACACAATATCCATAAATATACATACATACAAAATAGCATTCCTTTAAAACATTTTTAATTGATATATTTTTTTTATATGTATCAGTAACCAACATATATTTGTAACCAACACTTAGAAACAAGATTCATATAAGTAAAGTTAAATGAATTATTATCATTATCTCCCTGTAAATATGAGTATATACAGTAAATATGAGCATATATACTGTATATGTGCAGTAGGGAACGTACTTGGTGTGGTAGAACATGTGTGTGCGCAGGTCGTGCTTCCTGATGAAGGCGCGGTCACACAGGCCGCACTTGAGCTTCTCGCCGGCCTGGTGGATGAGCATGTGGGACTCCACGTGGGACTTCTGGGTGAAGGACTTCTCACACACCGTGCACCGGTAGTTCTTCTGACCTGGAAGACCACAAGATGGATAAAATATAATAATTCCATTATTAAGTATACAGTGTGACCACTTCATACGCGTGTTGAGGATAAATCATTGGTTTCCACAAAAATGTTGTGCCATTGGCGCAGGGCTGGCCGATTAATCGAATTTGGACCGCGATTTCGATTTCAGCGACAAACAATCATAAAATTAACATGATCAATTTTTTCACAAAGGGCAGAACAGCTGGATACATATCTGTATATTATTTTAGATTGGAACATTTTCTTTTTGACCATTTTGTGTATTTTTTTAAGGCGAATTTCAAAGTTCTCAGTTACAATGTTTTTTTTGGGAGAGACATGCTGAGTAAATTCATGTTTTCAAACTCAAAAATAATCGTTTGAATAATTGTGATTTCAATATTGACCAAAATAATCCTGATTATGATTTTTTTCCATAATCGAGCTGCCCTACATTGGCGTAATTATTCCCAAATCCGATCAAAGCAGAACGAAAATCCCAAAACAATGATGGCAACGGTCTGAATTTTACAAGATTTGGTGCTTATTATGAATTTTTTGAATGAGGATCAAAGGCTTCATCTAATTCAACTAAATACCTTAAATGAGGCCAAGCATCTACTGTACAGTGCAAATCAAACGGTTGGATGGTTCTGTTCACCCTTTGCAGCTGTAACACCAGAAACTCCGTCCCCGGGTTGAATAAAGTATTTCCTCATCTTAAAAGGTCCAATATCATACCATCAGGTGACAGTGTGATCAGCCGTTACAAGCCCTTTTGAAAATACGAAGGATAGATGAGCAACGTTTGCTACAGTCTCCGGGTCGGCTGGTAGACTGATCCATCCAGCAGACATCCAGGTTGACACGCTCACTTGTGATGTCAGGAGAGGCAGATTTTCCAAAAGGCTTGTTAACGGCTAATCATCTTTTAAAGGGGACCTATTATGCTTTTTCGACTTTTATGACCTATAAACGTTGTTATAATGATTGATAGCCATGTTTAACCATACTAAAGTGTCAAATAATGACGTACATGCATTTCGACGTATTCCCTGCTGACAGTCTGGGGTGGCTGTGCAGAGCGCTAAACACTCGGAACAACGTTTGCGATTCACTTGTTCACACTTCCGGGACATCATCTACGTAGATGCACTCCTGGCGTGCCCCCATATGCCTGGTCAAATCTGCCCGCGCGTGCGCTCCAAGGAAGGTAACCAATCACAACAGAGTTGGGTTGGCAGGAGGGGGGCGAGGGGGCGGAGAAGGACGAAACCGAGCGTTGACAGAAAATGCTGAAAGCGCCCAGATGAGAGGAAGAGTTTCCCGAAAATCTACATCGTTTTTTGTGTATGGTTAAACATGACTATCAATCATTATAACAATGTTTATAGGTCATAAAAGTCAAAAAAATAATATAGGTCCCCTTTAAACTCAATCGCGGTTAGGATCGGTCCAATCACCCGTGTGGATCTTGAGGTGCATCCGAAGGTTACTGGGGTCACTGAACGCCTTGCTGCAGTACTCGCACTTGTGCGGCTTCATGCCCACGTGGCCCATGAAGTGCACGTTGAGCTTGGTGGACGTGATGAAGGCCCGCGAGCACATGCTGCACTTGAACTTCTTCTCGCGGACGCCGTGGCCCCGCCCCCCCGCCTTGGCCCGGGGGGGCGCCGCGTTGGGATTGGACGAGTTGGCGTGGGCGTCGCCATTGCTGATGATGTCGTTGCTGTCGCCATTGTTGTTGTGGTTAATGTTGTTGTTGTTGTTGTTGTTGTTGTTGGTATGGCTGTGACAGCCCCACGGGGACGAGGACGTGCTAGAGTTCCCATTGGTCAGTTTGTCGTCGTGGTGACCTTCTTGCTGTTGTTGTTGTTGTTGACTTTGCTGCTGGGCTTGCTGCTCCTGCTGATGAGGATGCTCTTGCTGGGAGGGGCTGTGGTCGAGGGGGGGGTGACCGTGGCCGTTGTGGTGGGGGTGGGGGTGGTGCTGGTGGTGGTGGTGGGGGTGGGGGTGGGGGTTGTGGTCGCTGACGTGAGACTTGAGCTCGGTGAAGGAGGAGCACTCTTTGCCACACTGGCAAATCTGCCCCTCTGGGACCCTGGGAGCGCCTACAGAGGAAGGGAAAGAAGAGGGAGAGACGTCAGTAACCAGACGGGGCAGCCCCGCCCATTCTGCCGCCGACTTGAGTTCGCCCTGCAGAAGGGTCTGGAGAAGAGCAATGCATTTCTTTCTGCTTCCGATACGTTTTTGCGGGAGCCAATCACAAAGCAGGCTTTTCCCCCTGGCGCGCTATTGGCTGGTTTAACACAATGACGACAGGGAAGCGACGGCAAGCAGCCAATCGCCTACAGAGTCGTTTGAACTAGGCCCGTTGATCAAGCCTCTTGTGCTGAAGACAATGACGGCAGCTTCCCCAGAACAACGTGCAATCTACGATGGAGCCTGGTCTGCCAATAGCCAGGCTAGTCAATAACTGCAGAGACAACCTGGTTCCCTATTTAGTACATTCAGCAGACACTTTTACCTGGCCTAGACGCCAATCTTAAGCATGTCTTAAGTATGATCATCATTAATTGTGTGACTTTATTTAACTGTGTAATTCTTTTGACTGATTGATGTGTGATTAGCTGCTACTTGCCCTCTCCTCCTGCCCCACAGGGACCAATATGGAACAAGCCTACTGGCTTTATCATGTCATCCCTGACTATTTAGGCATTCTAATGTATGACACAGAGTGCTGTTCATATTTTATATCAAAACTTCCAAATAAAATCAATCAATCAATCCACCCAAAGGGTTGACAGGGAATTCAGATTCAGAATCAGAGGGGTTATTGTGTCTTGCTCAAGGATAATTACAGACTTTGGGGTTTGGACCCAGACACTTTCGACGGGGATTCAAACCCCAAATCCACTTGGCCCAATGAGAGGCACCTGTCCCCTATATCCAAAACGATATGGTGGCAACATATGGAAGGGAATAAACCACTAGATCCAATAGAAAGGTGAGAGAGCAGTACCCAGGAGCCGGCAGTAGTCCCGGCTGTAGTAGAAGAGCAGTTCCTGGTCCGGGTGGATCTCTGTGGTGGTGCAGAAGAACAGCTTACCGTTGGCCGGGTAGGCCACCAAGTTCTGCTCCTCTCGCGTCCTAGAGGCACGCACACACACACACGCACGGACACACACACACACACACACACACACGCACGGACACACACACACACACACACACACACACGCACGGACACACACACGGACACACACACACAGTTTAAATAGATATTTTTCTGCACATAGTCTTAAGAAACGTGCACGCATACACATACAGAAGCACCGAAGAACATCTTCAGCCATGAGATGTATTGTGTGTTTATTAGGCTCATAACTAATCATAACCACCAGATAAGAGGTATTGAATACAATCAGAGTTAACGTCCATGTGTGACCGACCTCGCCTTGCGGACAAACATCATCCAGTTGCACTCGTTCTCGTCTGTTGTGACGATGCAGAACTCCAGAACATTGTTGTGGTACATCTGCAGTTAAAAACGGTAATTCAACATTACACATTTTTGATTTGAGAGCAATGAAACCCAAACTGATCAGGGACCAGCGAACAAGCTCGCTCACCTTCCAGATCTGAGGCGTGTCCTTCTCCGGCCAATCAGAGAGATCCATGTTACTACAATGCTGCCCCACCAACGGGCCGAAGCAGGTCCTCTGAGGAATGATGTGCGTGTCCCGTGCGAACACTCCTGAGAAACACAACCTTTGTTTAACACTATACCACACACAGTATATTTAAAAATGTATATAATTGAACCTATCCGTTAAATATTTAGATTATGCACGAGAATACCTTAATACATTCTGCTGTTGCTGCTGATGCAATCGTGATCTATTATAAGTCCGACTAACCCTATGATCAACTGTAATCAATAATTTCGTTTGGGATGAAAAAAGGAATTTGTATCTGCATCTCTAGGGCAGCCATGTTTTCTCCTGACTTTCCAAAACCCTCTTAATTGTTGTCATGTTATTTACCAACAGGCACAAGTTATTTTGTAGCCTTATGTTAGAGTGGCTAATAAAACCAGCGCAGTTATCTTATGAATAAGAGTATCCGCCAAGATATCCATTAATTTGTATCTCTCCCCCCCCCTCTCCCCCTCTCCCTCTCTCCCTCTCTCTCCCTCCCTCCCCCTCCCTCCCTCTCTCCCTCCCTCTCTCCCTCCCTCACCTAGGGGCTCGTCAGCGACGGAGATGCGTAGGCAGAGGGGGTGCGGCAGAGAGAGGCGGGCCCGACTCTGGATGGGCGTGTCTGGGATGAAGGTCACGGGGCCGTGCTCGGGGCAGTCCGACGTGTACGAGCGCTCGCAGAGTGTGCACCCTGGAGGACCCCAACACAGAGAACAGCGCGTTATAGAGGACCCCAACACAGAGAACAGCGCGTTATAGAGGACCCCAACACAGAGAACAGCGCGTTATGGAGGACCCCCAACACAGAGAGCAGCGCGTTATAGAGGACCCCCAACACAGAGAGCAGCGCGTTATAAAGGACCCCCAACACAGAGAACAGCGCGTTATAGAGGACCCCCAACACAGAGAGCAGCGCGTAATAGAGGACCCCCAACACAGAGAACAGCGCGTTATAGAGGACCCCCAACACAGAGAGCAGCGCGTTATAGAGGACCCCTAACACAGAGAGCAGCGCGTTATAGAGGACCCCTAACACAGAGAGCCTCACGTTATAAAGGACCCCAACACAGAGAACAGCGCGTCATAGAGGACCCCCAACACAGAGAACAGCGCGTCATAGAGGACCCCCAACACAGAGAACAGCGCGTCATAGAGGACCCCAACACAGAGAGCAGCGGTTATAAAGGACCCCAACACAGAGAACAGCGCGTCATAGAGGACCCCCAACACAGAGAACAGCGCGTCATAGAGGACCCCCAACACAGAGAGCAGCGGTTATAAAGGACCCCCAACACAGAGAGCCTCACGTTACAAAGGACCCCCAACACAGAGAGCATCGCGTTATAGAGGACCCCCAACACAGAGAGCATCACGTTACGGTCGTACGCAATGGCTCGCTCAGAGGAGGATGCGACCATCGCAGGTTAGCAAGACACAAGGATGTTACCTTTTATAACGTGAAGGCCTGTAGCCTAGGAAGGGGCATACGGTTTATAGAAATAATAACAATATTAACAGTATGTACATGTTTGGTATCATTAAAGCATCTTTTAAGTGACTGAATCTAATAGTAGAAAACTGGGAGTCCACCCTGTAGTACTGACAGATCCACTCACAGATCGGTGATCCTGTCACGTCTTATCCTTGGAGTCACCACACAGCACACTAGGGCTTTGACTTTTGCCCAAAAATCATATTCGAAATTCGTTTGTTTATTAATATTACAATATATTCGAATATTTATGAATCATATTTTGCCCATTAAATGCCTTCGGTAAGACCTGGATTGGGCTTCGCGAGGTTTGTTTACCGCAGTTGCTATGGTTACCGGTCTTGCTCGTTCCAACGGTTTATCAGGTTTCTAATAAATCACTGTCTAATCAGTACTTCATTCACTGCCTCTTCCGTGGTCATTACGACAGTATGAATAGACTGCGTCGGGTTCTCCCCCGTCTCTCCCTCTTGGCCTGCCCATAACAGGTCCGAATATTAAGGGCTGCCTGATATTCGTTCGAATTTTGATTAATTTTTTGATATTCTAATTATATTAGAATGACGAAGTTCGGAGTCAAAGCCCCACAGCCCACTACGTCCACCCCGTACTCACAGATGGTGTAGGCGGTGACCAGGTTCTCCTTGTTGGACGTGGCGTCCTCCAGCTGCAGGCTGGAGTTGACCAGCACCAGGTTGTTCTCCGGCCCCAGGGTGACCTCGGCCGTGATGGGGGACACGTTCACCACCTCCAGCCCCATGCCAGGGTGCCCGTGGAGGGACACCGACTCCATGGAGCCCGCCAGCACCACGCTGACCACCCCCGGGTTCATCTCCCCGCCGCCGCCGCCGCCGCCCCCCGCACGCCGCCCCATGTGCTCCGGCTCCATGCCCACCGACAGCTCCAGCACGGGGGGTCCGTGCAGCGGCATGCCCCCGCCGGACGAAGGGTCCACCCCTCCTCCCCCTCCTCCTCCTCCTCCTCCCCCGCCCCCGCCCAGCTGCTGGCCGTCCGTCACCGAGCCCACCCCCACCCCCTCCATGGGGGCCAGCTCCTCCCCCATGCGGTCGGGGGACAGGGGGCTGCTGACGCGCGACTCCATGGCCATCCCCGCCGGGTCCAGCTCGTGGGGTCCGCCCGGGTGCAGGACGTCCGGCTGCCCGCCGACTTGCCGCGCATCCAGGGGCCCCAGGCCCTGCTCCAGGGGCCCCCCGGGGCCGCTGTAGGGGTCCAGGCCGGAGGGGTTGCTGCCCGGGACGGAGAGGGTGCCGTCCATGTTGAGGCTGCTGGGGTGGATGTACTGGGGGGGGGGCCGGTCGGCCAGGTAGGACAGGATCCCTGGACCAGCACAGAGGGGTTAACGGGGTCAACGCACTGGGAACCAAACTGCTGGCCCTGGTTTGGCCCTCCCCCCCCACTCTATACCAGTACGAAACTATCCATGTAGGTGGGAGCTACTGTCCGTCCTCTGTGTGTCGACACAGAGAGCAGAGGAAGAAATAAAGACACAGCGGTGTACTCTTCTCTAAATATTGTGTTGTGCTGCATCTGTGTACTGATAAAGAGGAAGGAGGACGATGAAGATGATCACAAATTCATGTTCTCTTTCCATTACTCCACTCAGACTCCCTCCCCTTCAATCCTTCACTCACTCACTCACACCATCACACCGTCACTCTCTCACGCCAACACTCTCCCACTCTCTCACACCGTCACTCTCTCATGCCATCACTCTCCCACTCTCTCTCACTCACAGTCACTCTCTCACAGTCACTCTCTCACACCATCACTCTCTCACTCTCTCACACCGTCACTCTCACAACATCACTCTCTCACTCTCTCACACCGTCACTCTCTCACACCGTCTCTCTCACGCCATCACTCTCTCACACTGCCACTCACTCATGCCATCACTCTCCCACTCTCTCTCACTCACTCACAGTCACTCTCTCTCACACCATCACTCTCTCTCACTCACTCTCTCACACCGTCACTCTCTCACTCACTCACGCCATCACTCTCCCATGCCATCACTCTCTCATTCTCTCTCACTCACTCACTCTCTCACTCCGCCACTCTCTCACTCACCCGGTAGCAGGTGTCTGAAGTAGGTGCTCTCTAGATGGGGGTACGGAGGGGGCGGCAGGGAGTAATTCCTGTCGGGCAAGCCGCACATCACCCCCCTCCCGTCGCCAAGGGAACCCATGGGCACCATGAGGGACAGGGCTGAGGGCAAGGACCCCAGCGAAGGACCCAGGCTTGGGATGGTCACAGACATGCCTGTTCAAAAATCAAGACATTCAAATGAAAATAATATAATGAAAATGAGCATTTCACGTTTCAGTGTTGTTTACCATGAACCTCCGGAGAAACGCAAGACAACAAGCTAAGATCCCCATGCATCTTAGCGTGTTCATTAGCATACTGGTGGGCCAGCATATAGGGTATAGCTGATCAAGCAGTAATGCTATATCACATGCCATAACGTAGCTTCTAGCATGTCCGTTTATTAGAATGCTAATGTGCTAATAATCGCACACATTCATCGAACCCAGTATCATTCAGTTGGCTGTTGAATACCCTAACCACTACTTGACCATCCTATCATAGTACTCTGCTAGCAACGCAACACATACGACAAGTACACAGACAGATATGAGGACTCACCCGGAGCAGGGATGGGGTTGTGTGCGGGCGAGTTGGGCAGACCCAGGTGGCTGGCACTCACGGAGGTCACACTCAGCTGGTCCATGCCCACAGGACTCAGGTTCATGTCGTTCATCCTGCAGAGAACGTCGGGGAAGAGGCTTGGGTCAGTCTGTATATCTACATTGACTATACCGAGTGAAACGGGGTCAATGTTGAGGGATGAGCATGCAGAACACACGCAGGCTGTACCTGTATTCAATTTTTGTCCATGTTCGACCAGGTCATCCACGACGTAACGCCGAACGACGAGTCTGCATGGCTGACACAGGGAAGGACATGAGTTGGAAAACAAAACTAACTTCGTAATAGGGATAATCGGATAGGATACTAGACAATGGACAACCACGCAATGTGCATACCCGCGTTGAAGTAGAACAGCAAAAAAATTGCCAATATTACGATCACAGACCATCCAACTCTTGTTATCGTTCAGTGTTGCAGTGTGGCTAATGTTAGCCTCGGTGGCTAAACACACCGTTTAAAGTGGTCGTAAGCATCGTGGGCTGGGTTCGCTGAGCTATTGTAACCGACCTTTTGTGAGAGGCACAACTCTGTGTGGATCGAAGAAGCATTTCGCCATTACTTGAAAAGCCAATTCCAAGGAAATGAAAACAAACCCCAAGGATGCCTTCCCGAACACTACACTGAGCATGCGCAGTAGCGCGAGCAGAATGGGAGAACACACTCCTTCACAGAAAAGTGTTGTTAAAAATAATAATAATTATAATCATTATCATTATGATAATAATAATTATCATAAAAATGCTAATAATAATAATAATCATAATCTTCATAGTAATAATGATAATAATGTTTATTTATTTACTCACAATTAAGTATGACCCATTTCTCATACTTTATATAGAATTAATCATATCATACCAATATGGCTCATAGGAACTGCTGAGATGAATGGCCACTGAATGCTTGGACCGTACACAGTTGTATTTCTGTGTTTCCGTGCGTAAAGTTTCATTTTAGTTTGGTCTGCCTTAAGAAAGCCACACGAATTAATGCAATACTAGCCAAATAAAGATCAAGAGGCATCAATGAAAGCGTTATTATTTATCGTAACTATTTCACCATTTCACTGTGACTGCTTAATAAGCTGTTCCGCCTTCATCTCCTACCAGGGTTGGATCTCTAAATCCTCTCGGCCGTTACTGTTTCATCTCCGCCCAAGAACACACCCATCCAGAAAGCCCCATATCAAGAAGAAGGCTGCCTCGCTTGTCACTTCAATCGCATCTGTGCCCCGAATACTCAGAGACATCACTAAACTTAAACGGCATACGTTCATTTCTTGCAAAAAGCTTTGAAAGAGGATGATTTCACGAAGACACTAAAGGGGTAAGAATCGCTGGGTTGGGTGTTTCATAACTAAATTAATAAATAAATTAGGAGGATGCTTAGCAGGTTCCCTGAATCGAAGCTGCCCTCAATCTTGACTATGCTTTAACTTGTGCTTTTCGTGTGTGTTTCCAAGATGTCTCGTCACACCGCCGAGTTAATGGAGCACTTCTCGTTCGTCCGGCGGCAACTAGCGCTCCACCACGGCGCGTCCGCGGACAAGACGCGCCGCGCGCAAGGCTACAAAGACGCGCTGGCGCTTCCGTTCCACCTCGACGCGACCTACCTGGACGCCTCGGGTCAAGCCGTCACCGGTCGTTTGGCCTACCTGCCTTTCCGCGGACATCATCTGGATCTCGGCGGGGTGTGTGACTATGCCTACGAGCCGGCGTTCATTCGGAAGCGCAACGAGAGAGAGCGTCATCGAGTGCGCTGCGTGAACGACGGTTACGCGCGGCTCAGGGAACACCTGCCGCGGGAATTGGAGGAGAAGAGACTGAGCAAAGTGGAGACCCTCCGTGCGGCCATCGACTACATCCGCCAGCTGCAGGGGGTGCTGGAGCGGAGCGCGTCCGGCGTCTTGGAGATGTCGCCCGGAGACGCGCGTAAAAGTGGTAAAACCGGCCAGCCACGTGGGGCGGAGTGTAACAGCGACGGCGAGCTTTACTAGAAGTTTAGAATAGAAATAGAAGCATGAGGGTTTTCTTGACTTTATACGTTGAGACTATAATAGGCCTACTTTAAAAAATAAAAATAAACGCTTTGTACCACTCGAAGATGTGATATTTTAAAGTAGGTCAAGGGTAACATATTGAGATTCTTTTTTAGAACTTCCCAAGACACTGTACACAGCATCACTGTGTTTGTTTGGTGGCAATCTTGGTAAATTTCCATCCACAATTCTCTTTATTTTTTTAAGTGTTATCCATTACAAAAAGTAGCCTTACACTGTTTACAAAAAAAAGACTATCATATTTGAATATAAAATTGGGTATTTATATTGGAGATAAATTAATCAGATAATAATTAAATAAGCCATTATTTATTTGTTATAGAAGAACAGTTTGGAATTGTTTCATTGTATTTTGTCAATAAACATTGGCATTTACCAAAATGTATTCCCATCAAATTTGTTGCAATGAGACTTCTGTCAAACCAAATAAAACAATCACTTTTTGGGATAACATTTAATTGTATGGACTCATGGATTTATGATGTAGGCCCATAGACCTATGTATGCAACCTTCATAGTCAACCGTCTTAACAGAATCCCAAGCATGTGGTTATGCCCACTTCCTCTATTATTACCTCAATCCCAATAATGCCTTTTCAAAGCCAACCCCAACTTTTGATCTGCAACCTGCGTGAGGCTGGGCCGGATATTCCCCATCCCAGGGGCGGAAGAATGCACCGTTACACAGACGGAGCACCTTAGCAAAGAGAGGGAGAGAGAAACGCGCCCTCACATCTATTTTTTTGTTTATGTCTATCCCAGCCTGCATCCCACCATTAATTCCCCCAGAATCATTCTAATGTGGAAAACATAAAAAATAAAACAGTTTTGAAAGAGATCGTACCGAGGTTGTGTGCGTGTGTCTGTGCTTGAGTGGATGTGTATGGGAATAGGTGTTTTGCCGTGACATTGTGTGTGTGTGTGTGTGTGTGTGTGTGTGTGTGTGTGTGTGTGTGTGTGTGTGTGTGTGTGTGTGTGTGTGTGTGTGTGTGTGTGTGTGTGTGTGTGTCTGTCTGTCTTGGGGGGAGGGGAATTAAGTGGAGATGATTAGAAGAGTGTGCGGGTACCTGGGTTTGATGGTTCAGTGGCACTCTGGAGATATGGAACATGGAGATACTTCAATGAAAGCCATTATGGTGTGTTATCTCTTCAGACTCAGACACACACGCGCACACACACACACACACACACACACACACACACACACACACACACACACACACACAAAGATTTGAATCATATTCCCGGACAGATTCCTTTCAGGAATGCACTGCTTTGCTATTTGATACTAGAATATAGTGTTGCTGATTCAGGGTTTGTGTTTATACCACGAAGCAAACAAGTAAATAATGTGGTTTGATTCTAAATGAGGCACACAAATCAAATAAATTCCAAGAAAAAATACCATCATAAAATACCTTTACCCGAACTAAGAGAAAACATGAAAATATAATTGCTTTAACCAGGCAAATGTAATGAACTACAAATACACTGTATCGTATTGCTAGTATGTCTACTAATCCTACTTTTTTTTGTTGTTGGTCTTTGGCTAGACACTTCTCCAGAAACATGCGACAAACCAGGATCTGTAGAAAATGAAGGGATCGAGTAAGACAGAGTGCCACCATGGCTCCAAGGGTAAACACACACTTTGTGACAAAGAAAACCCTGACATTCTTCTCATGAAAGGAAAGACTTAAACCACAAGATTCCACACACAGATACAATGTGCTACGGGAAATCAACCTTTCAAGAAGTACTTCGGTTGCATTACAATAGTATGGGGCTGTAAACGAGGAACTAAATTAAATTACTGTGGGGAAATGCTATTTGTATTAGAAAATGTTGCTCATCCACAAGTGAAATGTGTGGATTGTTCAGATTATCACACAGTTGTATGTGTAAAAGTCACTGTATGGAATGCTTTACATTTGTATAAGTGCATGTGTGTTTTGCTTTACCCTGTGGCATATCTGAGCGTATGCTAAGCGGGTGAATGGAGCGAGAGAGAGAGAGAGAGAGAGAGAGAGAGAGAGAGAGAGAGAGAGAGAGAGAGAGAGAGAGAGAGAGAGAGAGAGAGAGAGAGAGAGAGAGAGAGGGTAGAGAGAGAGAGAGAGAGAGAGAGAGAGAGAGAGAGAGAGAGAGAGAGAGAGAGAGAGAGAGAGTGAGTGAGTGAGTGAGTGAGTGAGTGAGTGAGTGAGTGAGTGAGTGAGTGAGTGAGAGAGAGAGAGGGGTAGAGAGAGAGAGAGAGGGGTAGAGAGAGAGAGAGAGAGAGAGGAGGGGAGAGAGAGGGGTAGAGAGAGAGAGAGAAAGGGGTAGAGAGAGAGAGAGAGAGAGAGAGAGAGAGAGAGAGAGAGAGAGAGAGAGAGAGAGAGAGAGAGAGAGAGAGAGAGAGAGAGAGAGAGAGAGAGAGTGAGTGAGTGAGTGAGTGAGTGAGTGAGTGAGTGAGTGAGTGAGTGGGAGAGAGAGAGAGAGAGAGAGAGGGAGAGGTTGAATACAGATGTGATCAGTAGGCTGAAGCTTTATCAGTTAGGGTGAGATTATGGGACCACCAGGAGGGAGAAGAACTGAACGTGCCCGGACAGAGAGCCCTCATGGTTTCGGTGTGGAAGAGGAAGCTGTCGAGGTGAGACACCGCTGGCTACTGGTCTGTACGAACAACAACCAGGTTATGTGACTCTACTGGAGTCCATGTGCAGCGACAAATCATGTAAAAAAAAAACTATGATATCATACAATTTTAAAATCGTGTACGATTAAAAATGTTAAAAATCAGACATTGCAAAGACAAATACTTATGTGATGATATATTTAAAAGTAAAACTTGTGTAGGGGTAGGCACTCCGCTTCTGACTGCACGAAACGGCAGCTGCCACGAGCAGACGCCCGTACCTACTAAACTATTATTGATCCATCATTTAGGGAGAAGGGATGAGATTAGATACGTTTTTCTTCTTGTCACCCCTTTTCGATCGGGTGAGGCAAGTGCTAAGACAGTTTCTGAACATTTGTGGTTTTCATTGTTTGTTAATATTACTTGATTGTAACTGTCAACTTGTTTCATAGTTTTATTTTATTGTTTATTATTGCTTATATATTTTTGGAAATATTGTAAATTCAATTAAAAAAAACTTAAGGAAAGTCTCGTTTTGGAAGGGTTCTCCGTGGCCTTCGCGGGTGTTGGGAAAGGGGGCAACTAGGCTACTCCTTTGTAAGTTGTATGCCACTCCATGTTTGATACACCCTATTAGGTCCTCCTTTATTAGGTTGGGATCCTAATCTGCCTGTGAGGACCATATCTTATTGATGGATGTGACGTTGCCAGTGGTGTGCTCAGGATGTAAACAGTGAGGTTTTCCTATGAAATATTATAAAATCCTATTTCTACAAGTTGTCAACACACAGAACAACTTTTTAGCTGAAGAGGAAGACTTGTCACCTTTTAATTATAAAGTAACAGTATACAATGTGGATAGGACCTAGCAAGGTTAAAAAGTCACTAAAAAAATCTTAGTGCCTTTAGAGTCTATGAGACTTTTCAACCTAGGTTGAAAAGTCAACCTAACCTATGCTATATCATACCAAGTTCTAACTTGAGACAGTACCGTATTTTGCCGTCGCTCTCTACTGCTGTCAATGATTGGGCATGTTGAGAACGCACCACTACAAACTCGAATGGCTTTGACTGGCAGTCCCTGATAATTATGAATGTCTGTTGATGCTGCTGACATTTAGCCAGGCATACAGCCCAATGCTTACCTCATGAGTTCCATTATGCGTTTATACCCGCTTCCTACGGACTGCTTTAAGTCAACCACGTGGACGCATACAATGGGGGCTGGACGGAGACGTCTGCGCGATCAGTTCCTACGGTTCTCCACACTGACTACAAGTATGGGCCAAGTATCAGCTTCAGGGGTTTCATTGTATTGATATTCGTCTTCCACCAGATGTCACCTGTGGGACAGGTGTGTGGAACAACTAGGCGGATCGTCAAGGAAAAAACATAATGTACCCGGAAATTTGGTTCCAACTGCTAAACGAAAACCTTGGTCACTAGTTTCTCCCTGGGACCAGCTACTGTTTGTTATGATGTAGGTTATGTCTGTTATGATGAAAATGATGGAAAGCAGCGTCGGTGCGTGACTTAATGATTCCGTTGTCTATTGCCGAGGTAGGGAATGAAGATTATTTAAGCCAGGTCTTATGTTGGAATGGGGGACCCTCACCCCAAAAATGTTTGTAATGATTAATGAGGGTTTTATTTTATTCTTTTATTTTGTAATGCCTAAATGGTATCAGTGATAAGAATGATAATAACAGGCCGTGTGCCAATTCAACCAAATCCCTAATATCGCTGGGGTTGTCTTCTTCGGGTCAACTAACTTGTATGTAAATGTGCATTTCATATCTAGATTTTTGATAGGTGTTTAATTATTATATAGTCTCTAACTTTAATATAACTTGTTTTTTATGTGTACCTTACCTTACCTTCATTTCCTCTCTGGGATTAATAAAGTAGGCTACATATGTCTGCTACGGTTGCTCATATAATGAAAGATATAATTGATTATTATATTTTATATTTCCTCGTGCTTCTCGTAATAAACACGACATAGATCAGATCTTTAAAGAACCAGGGCCTACAATAATAGCTGTAAAGAATATAATATGCATCCTAACTCTACCACGAGACCAAGACAAAACCAGAGGAGAATAATATGGGTTCTTCTTATCCATATTGAACTCATGACTGGCTATTTGTTTTTCTCTTTATTTGTTTGTCTATTTCCTTCCTCTTATAAATCGTAGCATTGTTTTCCTTATACATTGTAATTTTGTTTCATGTTGCATCACTGCTGTGGCAACCACATGTCCTGTTCAAGTACCATCTTGTCTTATATAACATGTTCAGCGTGCAGCATCCACTTTAAGAATGATTTTTTATTTCTACCTGTGAGTGAATAGATCTGCTGGCCAAGCGTTTGTCTTAATACGCAACACTGATTGAATAGTAGTGTGTGTTCATTCAATGGTAGTGTGTGTTCATTGTGAACACTGCTGATCATCTTGACTCCCTCAGAGTCGCTGCGCGTGGAGGAAGTCATGGCCAGCCTATCGCTCCCTCCCAAAGCCCCTGCGGTCTATCTTTGGGAAGCGCAGCACGGCAGTGACTCTGACCTCCTGGTGATAGATGAGGACTCCTGGGACAGCTCCGTGGGCCACAACGAGGAGTTTTTGCCCACAAAAGCATCAGGTGAGACGTGGCCTGGCGCAGACATGAGCTTAATGCTGATTCCCAATTCACCCCTTCACATAAAACTCCGGCCTCACCCCTAACCCTCATTTTGCGCGTTCACGCGCAGGGTAGCATTTTCCCAATTGTCAGGGGTAGGGGGTAAGGGGGGGGGGGGGGGCTTATAAGCCCTGTGGGGAGAATGAGTTCATTTAAAGTCTGTTGTCTTTCTTGTATTCGCCTTCTGTCTCTTCCTGTTGGTTCCTGTACTTTTTTTGTTTTGATACTTTTTCTGTAATTAAATGATATATCTATGAATGACTGTATAAGTCTTCCCTTGGCGCATTACGTGGCTGTACTGTCCTCTCTGATGACCAGGGACAGGGGTTGACGTTGAGTTTGTAGCGTGATGGAGGAAGGGGTTCCATTCCGGAGATCTCCCCAAAGGTGTGTGCGGATGGCTGGTTTAACCTGTATGCTTCGATTACTCAATGACCCCCAGGCTGGCATTGAGTCACGCAAGATGAGACAGCTTGAACCATCCATCCACACACACACACACACACACACACACACACACACACACACACACACACACACACACACACACACACACACACACACACACACACACACACACACACACACACACACACACACACACACACACACACACACACACACGATCTTGTGCTTCTCACACCAACCCTCAACGATGTACATTCCTCTGTTTTAATATATTCTTCTATGTGTACAATATCTTCGCTCGCAGTATCCGTTGACATGCGCTGTCACGAATGCTCCCCTCACTCTCGGCTGCTCTACTCCCCCCCCCCCCCCCAGGCAGCGGGCTGTCCTCCCCTCGCCGGCGGCCCGTCGTGGCTCAGCCGGCCTCGAAGATCCACCTCCACCAGAGCAGTGCCTCTCCCACCGCCCCCCTACAGCCCAACCCCCCCAAACCGCCAGCACCCCACGCCTCCGCCACTCCAGAACCCCACCTACCTCCCACTACAGAACCTGGCGTGGGACAGGCGCCTTCACGGGGCCGAGGGCCGCCCGAGAGCCGGAGAAGAGCTGTGGACGGAAGGCACCAGAAGAGGGGACGGAGGAACGGGAATGGCGACGTGCTGGAGCAAGCGCCCGCGTCCGCCGAGACGAGGAAGAGGAGAAAAGGTGTCGAGGGCGAGGGTATTGGAGAGAGGGTGGCCGGGGAGGAGATGCCGACTTCCCTGTCCCCCCCTGCAGGGCCCGAGGGAGAGGAAGGGCCCCCGAGGGCCCCGCGGGGGGGGGCTGACGAGGAGACGCGGTGCCCGCTCTGCGACAAGACCTTCCCCCTCCGCGAGCAGCTGACGACGCACCTGGAGCTCCACGCGCTGCGCTACCGCTGCCTGCCCTGCGAGAGGCGCTTCGGCAGCAAGTCGGGGTACTACCAGCACCAGCGGGTGCACCGGAGGGGGCGGGCGTTCCGCTGCGCCCTCTGCCCCGTGAGCTTCTACACCAAGAGCCACCTGGCGGTCCACGGCCGCCTGCACTCGGGGGAGCGGCCGTTCCCCTGCGCGCTGTGCCCCAAGCGCTTCTTCACCGCCAGCTGCATCAAGCGCCACACGCTGAGCCACAACGGGGTCAAGCCCCACCGGTGCCCCCGGTGCGGCAAGGACTTCTCCCAGAACGGGAACCTGAAGAAGCACATGGCCACTCACCAGCTGCCGAGGTGACACCGTGGTGGTACGATCGCGCTGTGGTAATATAATGTGAACGATGACGCGCAATGGGGTGCAAAAGTATACGTTTTATTTTTGTATGTACAAAGAGGTGAAATAAAAATTGTATGCATGAATACTTTTCACCCCTTTTTATGTGGTACAAGCTTAGAACTTCCTGAGAAACTTCCTGAGAATTCAATAGATAGTATAGGAGCCACATCCAATACGTATGCTCTGTGTGGTTTGACCCCTGGCTGACCTCGTTGACCCGCTGTGTTGATGTTTCCCAAACGTTCATACTATGCAGCGGCGTGAAGCAATGAATGTTCCGTGCGATGGTCTCCGGTTTGCAACTCGTTTATTTCCTCACCATGACACCTATTGCATGTGAATACGGAATACATTCATATAGATCCTCAGAAACATAACATCCTCAGAAACATAACATTGTTTGACCCCTTCCGGGGTCAAACAACAGAGGTAACCCAAATGACGTACCCTTTATACCTGTGCCCTCACAGGTATAAAGGTATAAAACCCTAACCTTAACCCCAGGGTTAGGGTTATGGAAAACAGGAAAATGGCTCTTACAGATAGTACTAGCTAGAGATGCTCCGATCACCGATTACCAAAAACAAGATCTACCGATTGCCGATCACTGCCGATCACAGAATGGAAGGGGAATGGGAATCTGACATATATTTTATCTATAATCTGGATAGGCGACAAGCACCATTTTTGGTTCTGATACTCCTCTTTGGATCCCCCTTGACTGAAACATACAGCTAACGCCTCGTGCCCACTGCACCGTCAGTCAAAGGACGTCGGAAGGCGTGGCTGACGGATTTGGGGAGCTTTCCGGGGTCGTCAGAGCCCGAGACATTACACACATTTGCATACGCGATCTGATTGGATGACGGATCCGTTGCTGCCGAAAAAGTTGAAAATCGTTAAACTTTTTGACGGAGCCTTCAGCGCACGATTCCACAATGCATTGCGCGTCCGTCCCCATTCAAAGTCAATGGGGATCAGTCAACGGACGGAGGCAGTAGGCACGAGGCATTAATGCGGTCACCAAAGCCTCTGCCGACTGTGACTGTCATATATGGTACTGAAATGTGCCTGCGCGCATACTGTTGTATGTAGGGTAAAGCAACAAAGAGTTATGCAAGTTCTCAGTAAACAACACTGAACGTAAAACCGCCTCGTAAAACCGCCTCCTAGGGACAAGAGAGGGGCATCTCTTCTCGCTTGCGTCAGTGCCGTTGTTCCACCCGGGGCGGGGATCTTATCCGTCATACACAGCTCACAGAGGATCGAAAATGTACGTTTGGGGGAGTCGGCAGACGATGAGCATCAGTGGGGTGCCGGGCCGAAGGAGGTGTTGAGGAGACCCATGCTGCTCAGGGCGCGGTTGACCCGTTGGACTAGAGCCGGAGCCATCTTCAGCAGCCCCTCTTCCCGGACCAGGTCACTCTTCTGCTGGCTGTTCTTCCTCCGGCGGACGTGGTGGAGGAGGCCCTGCTCTGAACCAATCTGCAGTGAGGGCGTTAAAGGGGACATATTATACCACAAGGTGTGACTATTATGTCACCTCTGATGTTATTCATCTGATCGACGGTATCGCTTATTCGCGCTGAAACGTTGAGCCAATTGAACAGAAAACGTGTTATGGTTTGTACGATCATCTTGTAATTTATCGTGTTACATTTCAAAAGTGAATTCCTTTTTTTTAAGACTGCGTGAAAGACAAGACTCCTCAGCTAACTTGCAATGAGCATTTTCCCCACTTGCCAATCATCGATGACATTCGATGTTCATCTAATTGTGAACAAACTATGGATCAGAAGACGTATGGATGAATGGACCGTGTGTGGGACAGTGTGAACCGCTGACCGTCTCTGTGCGGCCTTTGTTGAAGTGTGCCTGGACGGCGTGGACCTCCATCTGGAGAACGCTGCGTGGATCCAGGACCAGCTTCCCACCCGCCCCGTCCGTCTCCCTCAGCGTGTGCAACAGGAAGTTGGTGCCGGGAAGGTGCTTCCACTCCAGAAGGTCATACCTGCAGAGGAGCGACGGGTCAGGGTTAGGGCTTAGGGCTAGCCCTATTGAAGGGAAAGGTTGGGACTGTGATGTGGAACGAGGGAAATGTTTGGGACTGTGTTGTGGAACATAGGAAAAGTTTGGGAATGGGATGTGGAACATGGGAAAAGTTTGGGAATGGGATGTTGAGCGAGGGTAAAGTTTGGGACTAGGTTTTTTGGGACCTTTTTTGTTATCTTGCAGCTGAAACACATACTTGCTGTTTTCCTCCTTTTCCTCCAGACGGAAAATGTTGTTGGGAAAGTAGAAGTTGACGTTCTCGCCATGGGCTTTCTCCAGATCAGACATCAACGTTTGAAAAGACACGTTGCCTGTCAAACGATTCTCATCATTATTATCATCATCATTCTCAATGTCACTCACTCTCAGTCAGGCCTCCCTGAACCCCGAGCGACACCAGAGACCTCATCCTTAAAAGCCACTTTGGAAAACCTAGTCTCATGAGACCATCCCAATCTCAGGTCACATCCTGAACCTGGTTAAAGCCTTTTCCAGAAATGTCAAAATGCTCCGCCTAGTCAGTGCTCTGTGGAGGGAGTTTCCGTTCATGACGGTCAAGGATTGCCTAGGTTCACAGAATTTAAATAGACAGAGCAATCAAAACAGTTATCGTAAATAGACTGAAAAACCACGTTAAA
This sequence comes from Gadus morhua, assembly GCF_902167405.1. Lineage (NCBI taxonomy): Eukaryota > Metazoa > Chordata > Actinopteri > Gadiformes > Gadidae > Gadus > Gadus morhua. The sequence goes on along the minus strand of NC_044066.1, from coordinate 18,676,262 downwards.
AGATTAGGAGAAGTCTGCATTAACATCCAAGACCACAATCACCAAGTCATTTAATCAAATTGCCAATATTTAAGGCTGCACCAATATTTGGTCATCAACGGATGCACAGCAAATGCCAGATAGACATTCATCTCGAAGCGCACACTTTAACATTGAGTATTGGCCTCTATTGAGGCCAGAGCCGACCTACCGGTGGGTACGATCACCTCATCTGGGTCATGCATGAGGACGTATCGGGACTGGTGCATGTTCCTGTAGAGACAGTCGTTGTTGGCGGGGATCTGGCCGTAGTAGTGGATATCCCCGGGCGAAGTCGACGGAAGCCAGCTGGAGGACGGTTTCAAGTGGGAGCTGATTGGCCAGGGCAACACCTGAAGAAAACCCACCTGTGCAAGAATGTGATCATGTTTTGGGGGTCTTTTGTGGGCTGCAGTGTGGAAGTAGGTTTACACTTACATGGTGTCATCCGAAAGAGTGGACTATATATAGGGGATAAGTGGGCCAATTCAAACACGGCACATGAAACGTTAAGAGAGGATAGGAATACGGGCTATGACAATGTTATTATTATGACCCTCCCCAGGTGGCTGGGAAGGGGGGGGGGGGGGGGGGGGGGGGGGGGTGTGTACCTGACCTTTGACCTTGCTCATTAGGTCAAAGGTCAGGTACATGGTGTGGACACCAAAACCAGAAAACACAGTCATAAAAAGGTGTTCTTGCGGTGTTCTATATTCTCTCTAATGTTAATGTTTTCCTCTGTCCCTTGTAATGTAGTGCAACCCCAAGACTCTTAGACGACTCTTAGCTTGTCCGCATACTTTGCCGGAGTAGTACTGAAGCACCGTTTCCATGGTAGCGGAGCAGCTCGTCTTGTATAGGAAGGCCTTTTGGATACCTAGCAGCTGGTAGAGCTCCATCGCCTGCACAAACACACAAGCATACTCTTCTTTCAATTTCCAATCAAATAATAAATGTAATTTTCTTTAATTGACAACTTTAACCTCGGAGCAGAATTCATATTGTATTCGTTTTCGTTTGACCAGGTCCTCTTAGACTACTTGTTTCTGCTGGTCTTTACAGTCGTCATAACAGTGATAAGTTCTCAGGACTTATGTTGCAAGTGTTAGACTCCTGACAGATACTTAAAGACTGGTCTTCCATAGATTTAGATAACAACATGCGTACGGAAGTTATCGGGACCTCGGTTCCACTGTCAATTGGCTTTTTGCTCCTCACTGCAACCTCACATCCTTCAAGTCATAGTTAAACATTTTATTTAAAAGATCCAGGGTATAGGATTGCATGGCATCTAGCAGAATGAACTTGACGATGATGTGACGTGACAGCTTATCAGTGTTCAGTTCCTGAAGTCTGGTATAAAAATGCTAAATGAGTTAAAAACCCTAACATTTTCATGGGTTTTAACTTTTGGCACCAGAAAAGTTTACAGTTTGCTTTTGTTCTGACCGCACCATTACACAATACAGGTCAGTAAAGGCCACCATAGTACTTGGGAGGGGACAGGGGGACGGGGAGATTCAGATGGTTGCAATCTGCAACCTCACCACTAGAGGCCACTCATTGTATTCAATTTCAAAAATAGAAACTTTTAGTGGTAGTTATTTCTTTCCCACAGCTATGTTTTCAAGAGAGCCGGGGGGGGGGGGGGGGGGGCTAAGAGTGCATAGCCATGCTGCAGATGAGTGTCCACACCTGGACGAACTGCAGCACGTTGTCGTAGTGGTTGAACAGGCTGGGCATGCAGAGCGTGAAGTTCAGGGGCATCCGGGAGCGCTCTGGGGCGCGCCGGTTCAGGACGGGCAGGAGGGTGAGGTCGGAGAGGTCCTTGCCGTCCTCCGACACCAGCCCGACGTACCTGGGAAATCGTTCGCCCCCCCAACATTAAAAGGTGACATATTATACCACCAGGTGTGAGTGTTACAGCTGCTACAAGCCGTTTTTAAAATCTACCTCTTCCGACGTCACAAGTGGGCGTGGCCACCTAGACATGCCCTGGATAGATCACTCAAAACGTTGCTCATCTATCCGTCATATATCTTGGTGGATACGCCCACTTGTGATGTCAGAAGAAGCAAGTATTCAAAATGGCTTGTGACGCTAATCACACTCACAACTGGTGGTATAATATGTCAGCTTTAAAAAAACAAAAAGTTGAAAAACAGGCAAAAAATTGACCCATACGTGACTAAAATGTATATTTATGAATGGCGTTGTGACGTTGACTTTTAATCCAGCTAGCTTCGTTAGCCGTCTTTCCCATGCAGTGAGATGCTTAACCAATGGCGGTTCTACACGGGGGCCTACGGGACATGTCCCTGCCCCCCCCCCTGTGGTCCCCCCGTGCTCACCAAATAAAACAATTAGGATTTTACTAATTTTTCGGAACTAATGCGACGCATCGTTCTACACGGGTTAATTAGAGCGGCGCACCCAAACACGGCTGCTGCTACTGCTCGGGGAATGAGAGCGCAGCGACTACTCTTGGAGAAAGGCGCTGTACGATTTCTCCAGTTGCGAGCTCCAGAGTCGAGGCTAAGCAAAGCGATTTCATTTCGTAAGTGACTCGTTGTTCTTGCACATAACCGTGTTACTGTAGTTCCTCACACTGATGATGAAATTAAGTTTGTAAATGTCTGATCTCGATACATTTAGAAACGTAATCATATCCAAGCAAACTCATCGAAGCAGAATCATCCTAATATCCGTATCCTTGCTAGGTCTAGGCTACAAAATGTTGTGAAGTTAACCACGTATTTTCATCAGTTTTGGCTGCTGCATTGGGATAAAAAATACATTTGAGTAAAGAGTAGTAGGCTATCTGCCCGTGTTAAGTAGGGAGGGATGGTTATGCAACGAAATCGAATGCATGCCCCTACGTTTTTTTCTTCTAATAGCAGCTATCATTAAACGAGGAAAGAACAGTAGAACAGGGAAGTTTCCTTTGAGCTCTTTAGACTGTGCAAGATTGCTGCAACCCTTCCTGTAAGCTCAGCCTCTTGTGAACACAGTTTCTCCACACTGTAACTGATCAAATAAATAGGAAATTGTAGTGCCGGAGGGAAAGGAGGACGTAGGCAGCGTAATAATAACCGTTTTAATCAAAAATACAGAGCAGAACAATCACTCACAGTGCATGGCTAGAACTCTCGTGCAACCGCATAAACCTTCCCCCTAGACCCTGTGACTCATATCCAGTTCCCTCCCACTCGATCATTCCCAGTAAGAGGGGAACACAAACCCATAATGTAGTCACTACACCAGCCCCCCCAGTGTTCACCTCAATATTCAAAATCCCCGCGGCGGGGAGGGCGTATGGCCCGGCCCCTACGACTGTAGGCAAAGTCAGGAGGTGCGGGAGGAGGCGTGACATCGTCCATCACATCCTCTTGTTGGGTGGGGCGGGTGGCAGCGACGATCGGAGGGCCGCAAGCTCTGGGGGCTTGTAGGGGCTGGAGGGGGGAATGGCCACGGCGTGGCAGGGGGGGTAGGACGGGGGGGGCGGCCCCTGCGTGGTGGCAGAGCCAAGTCTGGGGGCAGTTCAAGGTCCAAGTGAGCCGGTTTGAGGCGATCAACCGACACACACACAGGCCTACCCCCCACGTCAACCATGAAGCTCTTGGCTCCTGCCTCGATGACACGGAAGGGTCCATCATACGGAGGTCGTAGCGGAGCCCTGTGGCCGTCGTGGCGGATGAAAACGTAACCCGCTGACTGCAGCTCCGGGGGCACCCGCAAAGCAGGGACACCATGCCGCGTGGTCGGGACCGGGGCGAAGGTCTTGGCGCCATCCAGCAAGGAGGCGAGCTGAGCGGAGGTGGACCAGGGCTCTGTCGACTTGGGGATGAAGTCACCAAGGATCCTTGGGTGCTGTCCTGAGCCCAAGCATGACCCACGGAAGTTTGTCGAGCCAGTTGCCGTCAGTGAGGCTGGCCCGAAGGGCGGCCTTCATGGAGCGATGAAAGCGCTCAACAAGTCCGTTAGCCTGCGGGTGGTAGGCGGTGGAGCTTGACCCCCAAATTCTCCGCCACCGCTCCCACACCTCCGAAGTAAACTGCGGGCCAAGGTCAGAATAGAGGTCAGCAGGAGTGCCGTAGCGGGAGACCCACACTCCGATGAACGCCCGGGCCAAGTCGGGGGCTGTCGTTGAGGAGAGCGGGACTGCCTCCGGCCAGCGCGTCATCCTGTCCACCATGGTTAAGAGGTAGGTGAAGCCGTGCGAGGGGAGCAGGGGTCCCACCAGGTCCACGTCGACATGGTCGAACCTCCGCTCGGGCACCGAGAACTGTTCCAGGGGGGCCTTGACATGGCGATGCACCTTGGCGCGTTGAAAGGCAGTGCAAGTGTCGACCCAGGCCCTCACATCCCTCTTGAGCCCGTGCCAGACGAATTTCTCTGACACCAGCCGTAAGGACGGTTTCCTACCTGGGTGAGATGTGTACCGTGTACCGCCTCGAAGATGGGGCATCTCCAGTTGGTGGGAACTACAGGCCTTGGATGACCAGTGGAAACGTCGCACAGGAGCTTGGCCCCTGTATCACTGAAGAGCACCTCCTCCAGGCGCAGCCCTGTGTTCGACGACATTAGAGCTTGGACAGAGGGTCGGCGGCCTGATCCACAGCCATGCGGGAATAGTCCAAGTTCAGCTGGACCGCACCGCCCACCGCCCTGGAGAGACAATCCGCGACCACGTTGGGTTTCCCAGCCACGTGCTGGATGTCTGTGGTGAACTCGGAGATGTAGGAGAGCAGCCGAAGGTACTGGTCACTTTCGGCGAGCGTGTTGGACAACCCGCTGTAGACCGCCTCCCCCCGCGTACAGGCGAAGAAAGCGAAAGTCTGTGAGTTGACCAGGCGCCTGCTCCCCACGTCCACTAACAGGTTATGGGCGCACAGAAAATCTGCGCCAAGGGGGGGGAAATGTGACAGCTGCGACGACAAAATCCCAGGTAAAGCGTTGCCCTCCGAAGCACACGTCCACCGCTCTAGTGCCATAGGAACGCATAGGTGTGCCGTCCGCACCCACCAACTGCGGGCCGTGCTCCCCACTTCGCCACCTCCGATCCCCCTGACGGAATGATGCTCCAGTGGGCACCTGTGTCACAGAGGAATCTGCGACCGGAGTCGGTCTCTTGTATGAAGAGCAGCCTGTTGGTGACACCAGCGCTCAGGGCTACTACTGAGCGCCGGCCCTGCCATTTCCCGTCGGTCCAAAGGAGCAGGGCGAGCGGCACCGTTTGGCCTTCGCGCCAAAAGTGCCGTGGTAGAAACAATGGCCCGCAGAATTACCCTGCTGGCCAGGGGGTCTTGCTTCGTCCTTAGCTACAACGAACCGGTCCGCCTCCCTGGTCAGGGCGCGGGGTCCAACGATGGTGGTGTTAGCCAGCGCCATCCTGACCTGAGCTGGCAGCGTGCACATAAACAGCTCCGTGAAGATGATCATGGGGTCTTCTGTACCGAGCAGGTTTAGCATCCTCTCCATACGTGCACAGGGCCTCTCGTCTCCCAAGTCCGACATGTCAAATAAGCGGCGCACCCTCTCTGCGGTGGACAGCTCAAATGTCTCCAGGAGCAGGGCCTTGAGGCGCTCATATTTGTTTGTCGTCGGTGGGGGCGGACAGAAACCCCACCACACGCGCTGCGGTGGAGCTGCCCAACATAGCCACAGCATGGTTGTACCGGTCGTTGTCGTCGGTAACGTTGCTTTTGTTGAAATGTGCCTCCACTATAGCGAACCATGCAGCAGGCGATGAGTCCCAGAACTCTGGCAGCTTAAGAGTAGGGTTGCGCACGTCCTGCGTCACCCTGACAGGAGACGGTGATGTCTGCCGCTGTGAACGTCTTCCTCGGGTGGACATGTTTCAGAATTGCAGTGTTCGCTCGCACGTTTTTTGTAAACAAATAAATAACAAAAACGAACGTCAGGGTCACCAGTGTAGTGCCGGAGGAAAAGGAGGACGTAGGCAGCGTAATAATAACTGTTTTAATCCAAAAAACAGAGCAGAACAAACACTCACAGTGCATGGCTAGAACTAGAATACGTGCAACCGCATAAACCGTCCCCCTAGACCCCGTGACTCATAGCCAGTTCCCTCGCACTCGATCACTCCCAGTAAGAGGGGAACACGAACCCATAATGTAGTCACTACAAAATGGCACATTGTTTTGCACTTCAAGTTTTTTTTCACATTGACACTGTGGGGGAATGTGCCGCGTCTGGCCTGTACGGGGGAGTATTGGCATGTTGGGAGCACACTGGATCTGCGGGGGGAATGGGTCCGATTGCGAGCACTATGGAGGTAGATTTGTGTCTTTATTATGCAATCAAAAATAATAGGTTTGAGAGCAAGATTTTCCACACTGCAATCAAAAAATAGATTTGAGAGCAAAACTATCGACACTGCAATCAAAAAATTTTTTTTGCAAGATAAATTAACGTGATAAAGAAATTATTAATGGGAATCCAAAAGTTTTGTTTGCAAATCCAAAGTTTTGTTGGCGAATCCTAAAGTTTTGCTTGCGAATCCAAAAGCTTTGCTTGCTGTTTATGGCGACACGTTAGTGCCATAATTCACTAATGTGATAAAAGATGCATTCGGGCGTATTATATTATTCCACATGCGTAGATATTAACTGCGCGTGCGCAAATTACCTCTGCGCGCGCAAAACAGCCTCTCGCGCGCGCAAATTACCTCAGCGCGCGCAAAACAGCCTCTCGCGCGCGCAAATTACCTCAGCGCGCGCAAAACAGCCTCTCGCGTGTAACAGCCTCTCGCGAAAGGTGTTTTTGCGCTCGCTCGGATTTAATTTTGGCACTATGGGGGAAGGAACCAAGGCAGGGCGGGCTTTCCTATGATTGGCCGTTTCTGAAGCGTGATATTTGATTGACAGCCCTCCTCAGCCTTCCTCTCATTCAATTCTGAATTGTACAGTAAATGGCTGAAACGATAGTTACTTATTGTAACTCTAGATTCTATGAGTATAGGCGCAGCCTTTTAAGGCTATCGCTATTGGGTTATCCCTAGGCGTGAGCCTAGGGATAACCCGTAGCACAAATGTGTAATCCCCGACCACCAACAGCGTGGGCCTCAATTACGTCCGCATGCGGTGTGCCTCAATGACGTCCGCATTTCGCAGATAGTCGGGCGCCGGCGGACGTTCTGCTCCCAATAAACAGCTTTTCTTCAGCTATTTAAAGGACAATGAGGCCGACACTTAAAAGGCTGCGCCTATACTCATAGAATCTAGAGTTACAATACGTAACGTGTTTCAGCCATTTACTGTACAATTCAGAATTGAATGAGAGAAAGGCTGAGGAGGGCTGAGGTAATTTGCGCGCGCGAGAGGCTGTTTTGCGCGCGCAGAGGTAATTTGCGCGCGCGCAGAGGTAATTTGCGTGCGCGCAGAGATCATTTGCACGCTCGCAGTTAATATCTACGCGTGTGGAATAATATTATACGCCCGAATGCATCTTTTATCACATTAGCAAATTATGCCACTAATGTTTCGCCATAGCTGTTGAGCTGAATCTCGTGGGCGGTACCTACGCCGAAAGATGTTAGACACGTCTCTATTGGCCAGTCTCGATCGGAGTGACAGCTTGGCAACATCCACAGTTAGTAACGAGAGAGGGAGCTCCCGATTCCCGCTCTGTCTCATCATGGACTTCAAAACTCCCTCTCTCGTTACTAACTGTGGATGTTGCCAAGCTGTCACTCCGATCGAGACTGGCCAATAGAGACGTGTCTTACATCTTTCGGCGTAGGTACCGCCCACGAGATTCAGCTCAACAGCAAGCAAAGCTTTTGGATTCGCAAGCAAAACTTTAGGATTCGCAAACAAAACTTTGATTCGCAAACAAAACTTTTGGATTTGCAAACAAAACTTTTGGATTTGCAAACAAAACTTTTGGATTTGCAAACAAAACTTTTGGATTCCCATTAATAATTTTTTTATCACATTAATTTAGCTTGCAATAAAAAAATGTTTGATTGCAGTGTCGATAGTTTTGCTCTCAAATCTTTTTTTGATTGCAGTGTGGAAAGTTTTGCTCTCAAACCTATTTTTTGATTGCAGTGTGGAAAGTTTTGCTCTCAAACCTATTATTATTGATTGCATAATAAAGACACAAATCTATCTCCAAAGAGCACCTGCTCGCAATCGGACCAATCAACAATGTGTATTTACGTGCTTGCTTTGTCTCGTAGTCAGAGGAATGGGGAGCAGAGAGAGAGGCGATCGCTATCCGAGATCGCCAGGAACGCACCCTGTGACCGCTTGGAGCGGAGTAGAATTTACGTGGTTTGTTGGACTGCTGGGCGATCGCACCAGAGATCGCCAGGAACGCACCCCGGGACCGCATTGGAGCGGAGTTATAATTTATGTTCAAAGACTTGTGTTGAGTTGAACTGCTGGGGATCGTTCCTGTCTAAAACACTGGAAAGTGCCGTTGCTAACCAACTGTCCTCCTATCTCATCTAACGACCTCCTTGACCCTCACCAGTCAGGCTTCAAGAAAGCACACTCCACCGAGACGGCTCTCCTCGCGGTGACTGAGTCCCTCCGTGCTGCCAGAGCCTCGTCCCTCTCATCGGTCCTCATTCTGCTCGACCTGTCAGCAGCATTTGACACGGTGAACCACCAGATCCTTCTTGCCACTCTTGCCGAACTTGGAATCGCTGAATCTGCCCTTTCCTGGTTCACATCCTACCTGACGAACCGCACCTATCAAGTGACATGGAATGGCTCCTTGTCCAAACCTTGCATGCTCGACACTGGTGTCCCTCAAGGCTCTGTACTGGGGCCTCTTCTGTTCTCCCTCTATACCAGTTCTCTGGCCTCGGTAATTGCATCACACGGCTTTTCCTATCACTGCTATGCTGATGACACTCAGCTATTTCTCTCTTTCCCCTCATCTGAGAAAACCCTGATAGCAACACGCATATCGGAATGTCTGGCGGATGTCAGCACCTGGACAACTGCCCATCACCTGAGGCTTAACCTCAACAAAACCGAGCTTCTCCTAATCCCAGGGAAAGACTGCCCACACATGGACTTACTGGTCACCGTCGAGAACATTACTGTATCTCCCTCTCCCACTGCCAGAAACCTCGGTGTGGTATTGGACAACCAGTTATGCTGCACTGCAAACATCACTGCGGTCGCCCGATCCTGCAGATTTGCACTTTACAACATCCGCAGAATACGGCCCTTCCTCACAAGGGAAGCAGCTGAGCTTCTAGTCCAATCACTGGTCATCTCCCGCCTCGACTACTGCAACTCACTCCTGGCTGGACTTCCTGCCTCTGCGTTTAAACCTTTGCAGCGCATCAAGAATGCGGCAGCGCGCCTCGTGTTCAACCTACCAAAGTTCTCCCATGTGACCCTCCTCTTCCGGGACCTCCACTGGCTCCCTGTAGTAGCTCGCATCAAATTTAAGACGATGGTACTGGCATACAAGGCAGTCGATGGAACTGCCCCTGCCTACCTCCAAGCATTGCTAAAGCCACACACCCCGGCTCGATCCCTCCGCTCGACTACCTCAGCTGGACGACTGGAACCACCATCGCTAAGAGCTAGCAAAGGTCGATCAGCAAAGTCACAACTTTTCTCGGTTTTGGGGCCTCAGTGGTGGAACGAGCTCCCTGCCGCTCTCAGGACCGCAGAGTCGCTCACTATCTTCCGAAAAGGACTCAAAAATCACCTGTTCAGAGTTCACCTCGACTCTGCATAGCCACCTTTCCTCTTCTGACCACCATTGTACACTGTATTGTAGTGTATTGTATTGTATTGGCACTTAACTGTGTAGCAACTGCAGCAGCTGCTATCATGTCGGGGAATTGATTAACCTAGCGATTGTGGTACTTGCACTTGGTTCTATGAACATCCTTTCTGTACCGACAGCAATATATTGATGCACTTCTTATGACAAATGTACTTATTGTAAGTCGCTTTGGATAAAAGCGTCTTCTAAATGCCCTAAATGTAAATGTAAATGACCGAAATAAACAGTCTGTGGATTACAAACACAAACCCGGTGTCCAAGTGCTCAGTGACCCTTTGTATGTTGTACCCTGTACAATAGCCCTACCTCTCTTGCACGCTTGTACCAAACAAATGTTTATTAGAGTTTGTTGATTTAGGGCAAGCTCCATCAATTTAAGATAGTTTGAAAGAAAAATACAGACTGAAGTTATAAACTCTTTTACAAATTAAATGTTTAATTTTAAAGTAAAATAAAGTTTATAATCTTAAATATAATTTGCCTCTTTTTTGTGCCCCTTTGGTTATTCACTGGCCCTTCCTTGGCCCCCCTAGTAAAATGTGTCTAGAACCGACACGCCACTTGTGTAAACACAAGTGGCGTGCTTTTAAATTGTTCAAGGCTAAATCATATCAGATTAATTGCGCTGATTCAGGGCCATAATTCAGACATGTATAATTAAGATGGGTTTGGCTCTCGTAAACCCCCTAGGCCAACAAAGACTTCCTTTGTCCTACCTCATTCCTAAGGTCTCTATGGAAATAAGGAAACATTTTCATTTAACATTATAGTGATCAAATCGGTTCTCACTTAAAACTACAAAATAGCAGACCTTTACATTTCCTATTTAAACCACTTAAAAACGTACTTCAAATGAAGAACTTGGGCACCAACAGCCAACCCCTCTTTTTAGTTTATTTTGGGGTGCAAAGTGGCTTCACCCAAACAGTAAAATTGGTGCGATGCTTCCACTCTGTAAAGCCTACCTGGGCTGGCAGCCAGAGGGCATCGGGCACAGGAAGTCTCCCGTCCCGTATGAAAAAAAGTAGTTGGACGGGTGCGTGGTGCGCTTGGCCTCCACGGTAACCACCTCTCCTCGCTCTCGGCAGCAAAACACACAGCGCCCCGACAGCGCGCGCTCCGCCTGCGGAACGATGGCGATTAGCCGAACGCTCGCGTTGGCCGTGCGGTGCTCACGGAACGCGTTGATCAGCAGCGTCTTGGAGCCCGCTACCCGGGTGAAGGCATCGGACTGCACCCTGAAGCCGCACCAGTTGGCAGCCTGCTGGTCCTATGACAGGCAGAGCAGAAGGAAATACATTATTTCCTGTTTACTCCAGAAATAGTACTTCCGCTCAATTTGAATTTGAATGAAATGAAGTAGGCCAACGAGAGTGTGGTAGGACCAGGCTAGACATAGCCTACAAGTCTGTTCAAATTTGATTGTACCCAGAAATTGAATTTCCATGCAAGGCAGGCAGCTCATAACCTCTACAAATCTGGTTTGAATTTACATCAAAAAAAAATGCTTGGGTCAACAAGGCCTGAATTGTACAGCAGGAGGTATATGTGTTCTGTATGAGGTTAAGATGTGATTTCGGCCACTCTGGGTAGTAATCAACTCACCAGCTACCATGTTTATTGGTTTAATCAACTGGTAGTTGATCATTACTTAGAGCAGGGCACCAGTTGTACCCCGAGCGACACAATGGATTGCCACAGGCCGAAGCCTTCTTGCAGTTCTAATTGTGTAGGTTTTTTTTTTCTCGTAGTTTCTTATCCTTTTTTTATTTAACACCATTAAGGGTTATTTCAATGATGCTAATAAGGAACATCATGAAGTTAGTTCCACCGCTCGGCAGCTCAACACGCATGCATTGCTCCTACACTGATGTGGTTTCCGTGACGCGTCGCTCTCCGGTCCAACTGTGATCGCTGGTGTAGGGCCAGGGCCAGCATAATCACCCCCATCAGAGGTGACGCAACCAGGAAGACCCGCCCCAACGGTCGCCACGGCAACATGCTAACGGAACGGAAGGGAGGAGTTGAATGAAGAATGCAATACAGTGCAAATTATACCAAACGCTACAGGGAAATGTAATGAGTAACGTCACTACTTGTAGCAACGTTAAGCGCATAGATGTTATATGATGACCTATCAAGTAATAATTACTCATTTTAGTTTCAGTTTATGAAAAATCTGTCACAGAGTAGGCCTACTTGAAAATAATGTGTTGAAAAGTCACATAGTAACTAGTGGCCTTATTTTAAAATGAAACACTGTTGACATGAGTTAATCCAAGTAGGCCTAGTATTTTTATTTATACGGTTTTTGGTATTTGAGTAGAGGTAAAATTACTCACCCGATAGCAAACAGTCATTGTACTAGATATAGGCCTATATTATATCGATGCATTTTCAATCATATTTCCCGGTCAACTATGGGAAACGACCGTTGTTGAAAAGCCATCGACACATAATATGTCGATGGCTTTTCAACAATGGTCGTTTCCCATAGTTGACCAATGCTTATTTAATTTAGGGCATTACAATTTCGCAATCATTTTCTATACTTAATAATGATTGAAATTCCATTGATCCTCAGTTCAGTTGAAATTTCAAAATTGTTTAATATTCCTGATAATTGAAATAGCCTACCATTGGATTTCCGTTGATCTATGGACAGGATTTCAATATATTTGTTTCAATATAAAAAAAAGGGTGCAAAATGATGTAGAATCAACATCAGAGTTCAATGACCGTTGTTATCTGGGCAGTGATTTTAATTCTACTCAAATACCACATACCAAACACCACACCAAAATTGAGAGGTTTCACTCACCTTTGACTCTTGTGTATAGTTTATAGCCTACGTTGAATGGACTCTGTGCTCATAGATTGTCTATCCTGGCTAAAACCCTCATTCAGACTAACCACAGCTCTGATGTGGATATCCTGTTACCCTGTTCAACGCCCAGCTCCTCCCCATCGCTCCGCATGCGGAACGATGGCGAGCAGCCCAAGTTGCGTGAGGGAACCCCACGAACAGCTGGAGCTCACGCGCAGTGTTTACCAACTTACTTCACTGCAAAAATGAATACGATAAGTATCAAGAAGAAGAATGCTAATAAAGAAAGAGAGAAAATGGAACAACATAATGGAGACAACAACTTTGGTTGAAAGGCTCCCATCGCTCGTGCGGTGCTCACGGAACGCGTTGATCAGCAGCGTCTTGGAGCCCGCGGCTGAAGGCATCGGACTGCACCCTGAAGCCGCATCTGTCGGCAACCTGCCGGCTAACCCTACTTCGAATTGACTCTGTGCTCATAGATTGCCTATCCTGGCTGAACCCCTCATTCAGACTAACAGCTCTTCTGTCGATATCATGTTAAGGGCTCACTACGAGTTAGTGATGGAGAGGTGTCAAATCCCAGCTCCTCCCTGGTCAATGTCGAGTTGATCCTGACCATGACACCAGAAACACACCTCCCAAGAGTTGGCTACTGTCGGTGCATAGATGTGTATGAATGAGTGTGTGTGGCTGATGACTGAAGCAGCCCCAGACTTAGAGATTGGACTCCATGTGGGGGTGGGGGGGCACACCTGTTTTGCATTGAGAAATCAGTTAAACAAAAAGCGCTCTATAAGGGATGTACTTTTACTGTTTACATCCCAGGCATTGACAACGTATCAAACATTTTAATACATACATACATATTTATAGGGAGTTATGATAACACGGTAATGAATAGCAAATTTACCATTCTATTACTTTATTTCCTTATGTGGAATTCATGATGCCATGCCTTAGTTCAAACTATTTAAAGTTTTCTAAATACAAAAGCAGAAGTGTTCACTTCTTCTTTTTGTGGTTTGAAATGAAACTAGTGAGAGGCTGGTGAGACCATAGTTACTGATTAAATTAAAGCAGTGGTGTCTAGCAGTGAGGCTGCAGTTTGCAGATAGGCCAAAGCAGGATTTAAAACCATACTGAATTGTCAATTTGACCAAATTATTAAGAAGGAGAGCATAAAAAAAAAAAACAGCTGTAGGAAATGTAATTTATTTGCAATGTTTTAATAACATCATTCCTCAGATAAAAATGCAATGTTACAGGAATATACATCAGAGATTAATTTAAAATTTGCTTTCAATTGACCATACAGTCTAAATATACTTTTTCCTTTTTTATTTACTGGTAGCGTGCGTTATAAGCAAGACAGACTCTGTCACCAAAGACAGACTGACGAGTTACAGATACAAACTGTACATCGACTATTTACAAATCAACTTTTTGTTTGGTTTTTCATTTAACTTTTTATTGAAAATACGAGTAGAAAAGGTGATTGATTAATATTCAGATTTATTCAATTTGTATTATTTCCCTTTCTAGAATCTAAAAAATGAAATGAATAAATTAACAGAACAAGAAAGTGTTTTCCAAGAAGATAAAGGAAGAGGAATATGTCATGTTGTCACTGAAGTTTCCAGAGTTTGAAATAGTGTCGCCTAGCAACCCCAAGACACCTCCCAAGGAATCCTCCCAAATTAATCAAAACAAAATCCCTCCAAAACAATAGAAATAGAATCCCTCCGATGGCTGAGGGATAATATACTTAAATAAAATAACTTACAAGATGGCCACCTGCCTTCAAAGCTACCATAAGCACAATAACACTCTTTAGTTTGTCTTGTTTTTTAACCATAAAAGGTGGTCATTAAGTACTATATTTAACAGTAGCGCCTCTACTAATATAACAACAAATATTTTGTTGGTCTCTCTGTGAATATTATGAACATATCTCTAAAAAAAAAAAAAATTATCCTCTGACAAAGAAAATATCTCTCCTGCTAACATGTTGCATGTTTATTAACTAGAGTCAATATGGAGACGACTGATTCATGCGGATGGAACACACAAAACCAAACCAGGCCTTACAAGTGATTGTAACCGTCTGAGTAGGAAACAGGCTCACGATGCATTTCCTGATGATTGAATAGTAGAGTTTCAGTTCCATTTCTTCCCTCTCTCTAGACCTCTTTAATGCATGATTAAAATCTGGAGTATTTCAGCCGTTAATAAAGACAACATGGAGCCCACCACTTCTCACGCTATACTCTAGTCGTCCGGAGACGTAGCTATGACCACAGCTTCCTGTTTCGGCTCACTGATGTGGAGACACTTAGAACTGACCCGTCTCCACATCAGCCCAGCTACCTGTGTTATGAACCACCACCACTACCAAGGTTGATTTTTACATTAATGTAAGCCATTCATCCTGCTTCTCTTACTCCCGAACACACACACACACACACACACACACACACACACACACACACACACACACACACACACACACACACACACACACACACACACACACACACACACACACACACAAACACGCGCAAGAGTACACACCGTTCATTCATTAACATCCATCCTCATTCTTATCAAATGAACACGTTCTACGGGGCGTTACATTTAGACAGGCAGCGATGACAGATGGTTTGTGAATGTATGATGATGTGGACAAGATCAGCCACCCTAAGGTTATGTGTCACTGCTTAGGGCCAGGTTCCTCGAAGATAAGAAGCCGGAAGTCCCTGTACTCAGCTGCCGAAGTACTGCCAGCTCTTGAGTTAGCTTGGATTCCCTTCAGCTGATCAAACATTGTAATCTTGATTATACTCATACATTTATCTGGAGGTACATTTTTATTCCGCCACATAAAAACACTCACACATACAACCCCCGCCCGATATCTTTTGGGTGATACTTGTTGACAGAATCTTGTGATGAAGAAAACGTGTAATTATGTTTTGATCTGACCATTTTACTTTCCATCTTACTCACTTGTGAATACCGCAATTCATTTTCCCAAGAGCCAGTATGTTATTTTTATGCTGTTACTGTTGTTTCTGTGTCATATATGAACATGATCTAATTCCTAAATGCTCTCTGTAGGCCTATAGGGCTTAAATACTACCAGTAACATGTCATTTAATATATATCAAAATATATTTCATATAGACTACGATTACGGCATCTGATACAGAAATCAATGTTATAAATTATCAAATTTTACCCAGGCCACTTCTATTCTCTCGCTTGTTGCAGGCCCTACATATAGATAGCTTCTTAAGAAAGCAAATAAAAACAGCCAGGGAATTTCTTTAAAAAACGACCACATACCTGGCTCTAGTCCACTGATCTACCAGATCGGATCATATCCCAGAAGTAATGAAACAACATTAACTCTAGCAGGAAGGCCTATAGATCTGATCTTTTCCACGTGAGCTATTTGGTCCTGTCTTTAGTAAATTTAGGCTAATGCTAGGCTACCAGTAAGTAAGTGAGTAACTAGCAAATAAGTAATCATATGCAAAAAATGTCTAATGCCAAGAATGACAATTTTCAATATAGCTGGTACTACAGATAAACTATGAAAACGTAATTCATTTAAAATACATTTCAGCGGTTATGGTTTCAAATGAAATGAAGACAGGGTTTTCAATCTATTCAAGGTCTTTTCAAGTAGATGTTGAAACGTTCCTCCTTAAATCTCCTCTAGATATCTTTCAATCACATATATATTGGGGTTAATTTGATATTTTCTACAAGGCTATTCCTCTCTATAAGCTATATCAAAATAACATTCATTCGCTAGTGGTGGGCTCAACATATAGCCTATTTTTCACACATCTGACCAATGCCTTAAATTCCTGGAAGGAAGATTCATGTAGTAAAACAGCCTCATTACCCATCTCAAAAACATCCTTAAAGGTCTGACACATAACCAATGAATGAAAGAATTAGGGAACTCTGTCGAAAACAAACTTTTTTTACTTAACCTAATGTTCTTTACAGTGACACAGCCTCGTTTTCGAGGCAACAATTCCAAAGAAAAAAGCCAAAGTAAGTTAACACTTGAGGATTCCTGAACATATGTGGATGTGCATGGCTGTGTGGGAGAGATTCTTAATTGTTGATTTTTCTCTATGTTTCTTCCTGCTCACACTACTATGGGAGTCTTCATTTTTTGGTCAGTTGGGGAACATGACAGATAATTGATACAAAAGGCTCATAGTCCTTCCACTGAACAAACTTTGATAAACACAAGATATGCAAAATTAGAGTCTGGGGAACTACATGAACAGCTTAGCATATAGAGTTGTCCCTCTACACAAAAAAATATACTCTATCCCCAAAAATTACATTTATTAACAGCTGGACTATATCCTTGATAAAACCCGTTAAATAATACACATTTTGCTGGATTATAGCTAGTTAACTCAACAACGTCATTGACACCTAGAGAGGAAAAGCTCCAGCCATCAATTTTGTGAGTCAAATTAAATAGGAACTGCCATTTTATTGGGCCTCATGGATCTCATGTAATTATTTGACTACAGGCCATCCCTACTGCACAAACGCATGCACAAAAACACAATTCAATCAAAACAAAGTGGGGTGATGAAAATAGCACAGCTTTAAAATATAACAGGAAAAATAGAAATATCAATCAATCAATAAACTAATCCATAACATGTCGACATGTTATCATTCTTTGTGACGACTCATCTTTAAATAACTTCTAAGAACCTGGTATACAGTGACAATTATTGCATATCTTGTGTGATGTAGACAGACTTGAGCTACTTCATATCCCCCAGCCCTTCTGCTCTGTAGAGGGCTTGTACAACAGAATGCATCATGGGAGTTATGTTGGTGATACTCCGCCATATTGAAAGGACTCAAGAGAGTTAAAATACTGTAAAATCCTAAATCAACGCAAATATACCATAACCGTGGTTAAAGAAAACTAATTTTGCCTTGTCTCGCATAAGAATCACCGTTGCAGTTTCAAACAAAACGTCTCCCCATAATGACAACTCTTTCTTTATGATTAATTACTAAACAATGAAAAAACACTCCTTCCAACTAACACTAACATTCCAATGCTCCTATTCTCTCTATTCTCCAAACTGCTGGTCTGAATGTACAAGCTATATTCCATTAAAACCTATAACACCTATAAGCCTACCCTACACTGCTCAAAGCGAGTGGCCCCAACACGACAATGAGACCTTTTTCTAAGCTTCAACGCTAGATGTGGTTATGTGTAGCTTATGGAATGATGGTGCGCAACAAATAACACTTCCAAATGGGATCTGTCGTAGTATAACCACCATCCGTCTACACTGACTTACACATTGTCACTTTCAAATTTGTTATATCTTGACATGAACATCTTGAAAATGTTCCTTTAAAAACCGATAACTATCCCAGACACTGAATGTAGGACCTACTACATCAATGTTTAACTACGGTGATCCAATGTTATTTCCCACTGTTTCCGTGCGGCATTGGTTAATGCAAGTTAACCAGTACTTATTTATTTTTATGTTTGTTGCTTTAATGTATCATCCTAGGTCACACTTCAACATCTATCTTTAAATGTATAATTTATATTCATTTAATAAGGGATAAAGTTAACTTTATAATTAAGGTCTTCTCTATTTACTCTCTTCCATGGCATTACGTTCATCCATCAAGTTTTTTACTGGCAAGAAATAAGTGTGACTACTGACTATCATTTTAGTCATTTGCTCCAAAACATATGCATAAGTAGTTTGAAACAAAGACGACTCAACTCAGTTAGCAGGAATAAATGGGATAATGTGCAGTGTGTGGCAACAAAACATGGAAACCAAACGTTCTTCCTCAAAATGACTGATCAGTGATCAGGTGTGTCGCTCTGCGCTTAGAGAACATTGAATTGACACGCTATGAAAAAGAATGTGTAGCCTAGCACTAGCCACATGCTAGTCTGTGCTAGCATCTTGAGATGGCACAACATGACACGTTAACGTGATGACAAGATGAGATTGGTTTGAAATAAAAATCCATATAAATAAACGCATTTGCAATGTGAATGTGTTTATTTAACAACCAAGACGTTTACCCTTGCAGTACAACTGTTAGGCAGAGTAACTGAATGACTAGAATTGTCCGAGATAATTGCATAATTTTATCAAATGTCTGTCCCGTCACAGAACGTTCAATATGGCAGTGTGTGCGTTCATTCCCATCCCTGCCAAAAGAAAATAGTAAGGATAATAATAAAAACAACCGTAATAATAATAATAATAATAATATAGAGTACTGTATTAAAGCAAACAAATTAAAAATAAACTAAAATAAATAAGTGTTGTCATGTGTTATTCATATTCTCGTAGAATTTTGGACTATTTCCGAATAGCAGCCATTTTGGATCCTGGGTGTGCTGGAACTGAAAGCGAAATTCCGCATTCACTTCTCTCACCCAGCTAGTGTTTAGAACCAAGATGGAGCAAAGATGGCCTCCAGGGGAACAAGGAAACATGTGTGGTGTAGTTAGAAGAGAACCTGATTCGTCACAGTAATTAGGATATATCTTTACTCTTTTTATGCCGTAGATTCTTGATCCTGATATTATGTTGGTAAAAAAATGGTTATGTATTGTCCAGTGGATTTATTCTCGGGGAGCCTGTACAGTATAACGTCTACCTCCAGTGATGCGGAGGTCCTTCACAATCCGTTAGTCCATAATAAAGAAGATTCTCATGTTCCACACTCAGACACAATCATACTTTCAATGTGGTTTGTGGTTTGATACGTAATCTGGTTGATACGTAAACTCTGTGTATAGGCCTATTTCAAGGGCTGTGTGAAACTACTTATCTTCTGGAATTCCTGATGGCTACAGTCTCCTTATATTAAATGATGTGGACGAAATATCCCCAACTGGAACACGTGTGCCATGTCTACTGATCGTTAATTCTTGATGTTCCTAACGTGGTGAAAGTGGGTCAAAGCATGTGTTAAAACTTTAAAGGCCCCCATATACTTGAAGCAAAATAGAAATCACGTTGTTTCGACAGCACACGCAAAACACGTCCATTGTGGCGTACGTAGATGTGTGCATTTCCTCCAGCGTTAACCATGCATCGTAAAGCTTTAAACCCTCTAACACTGCACATCCAACTCTACTTTCAAAACAAACAAAACTCAATACTTTGTTTCTGAGGTGTTGGTAGATCTTGACTCACCAGCCTGGCTAGAAAGCTGAAAGAAAATGAATAAAAAAAGAAAAGAAAAAAAACGACAAAATAAGAACAAACCAAAATAACAGAACCCCATGGCGCTAAATATACCAAAAGCTTTGGAAGCATGCCTGTCCTGACCCAGTGTTCAAGTGTGTAGTCGCACACACTCACACAACCACACATACAACACCATACTTATAATGCTACCTTAACTTTACTGTCTAGGCTTAAAATCTGCTCTGTAGAGTACAATATTCACCAAGTTTTCGCGCACACGTACTTACATACAATTAATCGCGCAGTCTCACACACACGCTCTCACACACACACACACACACACACACACACACACACACACACACACACACACACACACACACACTTATACTTTTTTCTCTTCTGGGAAAATAAATAAATAAATAGATACAATCTGTCAAAGGTGCATACCGATAGAGAGAGATACCCCCTTTTAGTTACACACATTATCTCACACACATTCTGTACCGAAACGCCGACACACAAGCACGCACACTCGCACACACACATATCATATACACACACGCACGCAAATACTTTGTCCTGTTTGCACAGGTTTCAATACTTAAAACTTATTAGAAATCTCCTAAATTAAACCAAGCAAAAATACATTGGAACGACCAGCAATTGTGCAAACAAATCTAGGATAAATTAAACCCATAACATCATGAATAGAAAAGAAAATACAGCCGTGGCTAGCCAGTTTTGCACAGCACAGAACCATTTAATACTTAGTGGGCGTGGTCTGAAGAGAGTGTGTGTCGTTATCCAATAGGATTCCCGGCTAGAAGGAGGAAGTGAGTTTGATTGACAGACATGTCAAGTCTTTTTGAGCTTTACGTCTGTCGCACTTGGATCCTCTGCCTTCTGTTCAACACAAAAAAAACAAAAGACCTCCCGGAGTGACGAAGGAGGGAGGAAGGAAGGAGGGAGCAAGGAGGGAGGAGACGCAGCGAGGGAGCATAGGTATGAGGCAGACAGTGGGCTGGCCGTCTCTGCTCAAGCAGGCTCCGCCCCCTTGTGGGCGTGGCTCTGCGGCGGGTGGGCGCGGACCAGGGGGGGGGGGGGGGGGGGCAGGGGGGGGGGGTCCGACGGCTCGCCTCAGTCTCTCACCGGCTCCGCGTCGGTCAGCGAACCCCAGAGTTATCTCCGCGCTCAGCAGCCAATCAGCTGCCGGCGACTAAAGCAGCACTCCCCTGCGCCTGCGCTCCGATTGGTCGGCCTGTGGCAGGGCGGCGCTCCCGGCGTTCCCAGCGTTGGGAGGACAGGAGGAGGACGGGAGGAGGAGGAGCTCCCGAAAGGGTCCTCTATGTTCCTCTATACAGCGCAGCCGACCTGTGTGCTCGGGATGGGGTGTGTGTGTGTGTGCGTGTGTGTGTGTGTGTGGGTGTGTGAGTGTGTGTGTGTGTGTGAGAGAGACATTTGAACTGCTTAAAGCTCAACGGTAGTCCTCTGTCCATAAGAACCCCCCCCCCCCCCCCAAATCCCCCCCCCCCCCCGACACAAACACACACACACACACACACACACACACACACACACACAGTGGACGATGAGAGAGCTCCAAACCAAAGCGTAGGAAAGTGCAGACGGAAGCGTCGACGGTGACCAACAGACCTTTGACCTTTGGTCCTTTGGCTGACACTCGTCTTGCACCAACTGTTGTCGTCGCGTTCGTCTTTTTGCTCGTCTTTCCTGCAGGTTTTTTTATTTATCTTCTTCACAACTTGAGGATTTTTAATAGAACTGTGAGGCACTTAGAGACACACTCAGACACGTGCGACGAACACACGCGCGCACGCACGCACACAAACAAACGCACACGCGCGCACGCACGCACACAAACAAACGCACACGCGCGCACATACACACAGACACACGAGCACACGCACGCACGCACGCACGCACGCACGCACGCAGCGACCAGGTATCGTACGCAGACACATACACACATGCGTACAGTATAGTGTAGTGTGGTATATCGTGTGGTATATTGCACTACGCAGGAGACGCCCTCAGAGACAAACACAGGAAAACAAAATGAAGTCAAAACGTTGTCGGGCCGCGTGTTACAGTGTGCGTCCTTCAGAGAGGCAGCCAGACCGGTGTGTGTGTGTGTGTGTGTGTGTGTGTGTGTGTGTGTGTGTGTGTGTGTGTGTGTGTGTGTGAGACAGGACGAGTAGGGATCAGAGAGAATCCGCCGCTGCCGCCGCCGCCACTGCACCCGGCGTGGACCACCGGCAGTACCCCTACCCCCCCCTCCCCCCTCCGTCGCTGCCGTCGCCGCCGCCGCCGCCGTCGTCGTCATGGCGACGAGCCGCCCCCGAAAAAACAAACGGATCCTCCTGGCGCTCCCCGTTCTACAAACTCGTCACGCACTCCATATCCTCGTCGTCCAGGAGTTCGCTGTTCCTCCGGTGCCCCACCCCTCCTCCCCCTCCTCCTCCCCCTTGGCTCTCCCCCTCCTCCTCCTCCTCCTCCTCCCCCCCTCCCCCCAGCAGCTCCTCTCGCTCCTCCGCCGAGGACGGTCCGTGGGCCGCCCCTCCCCCCCCCCGGGGCTCCGCGTGCGCGGGGGCGGCGGCGGCGGCGGCGTGGTACGGCAGCAGGTTGCCGTTGGCGGCGGCGGCGGGCGGGGCGCGGCCGGGGGCGGGGTTCCCGTTGAGGATGTTGTCGGCGGCGTGCTCCATCTCCTCGATGGTCATGTCGCAGGCGTCCGCCAGCTCCGCCTTGGTGACCTCGATGAAGGCCGGGTCCTGGGCGAAGCGGCCCAGCCCCTCCGAGATCAGCACCTGGGGGGGGGGGGGGGGGGGGGGGGGATGGAGGGATAGTGGTGGTGGAGGAGGAGGTGGAGGGGGTGGGGGGGGGAGGAGGTGGTGGTGAGGGAGGAAAGAGAGGAGAAGGTAGTGATGGTGGAGGAGGAGGTGGTGAGGGAGGAAAGGGAGGAGAAGGTAGTGGAAGAGGATGAGGAGGTGGTGGTGGAAGAGGATGAAGAGATAGTGGTGGTGGAGGAGGAGGTGGAGGAGGTGGGGGAGGGGTAGGAGGTGGTGAGGGAGGAAAGAGAGGAGAAGGTTGTGGAAGAGGATGAGGAGGTGATGGTGGGAAGAGGAGGTGGAGGAGGTGGAGGTGGAGGAGTTGGAGGTGATGGAGGAAGGGTCGGAGGGGGTGAAGGAAGTGGTGGAGGTGGAGGTGGAGGAGGAGGAGGTGATGGGGGAAGGGTCGGAGGCGGTGAAGGAAGTGGTGGAGGTGGAGGAGTTGGAGGTGATGGAGGAAGGGTCGGAGGGGGTGAAGGAAGTGGTGGAGGTGGAGGAGGAGGAGGAGAAGGTGGTGGAGGAGGAGGTGGAGCAGGGGGTGGTGGTGGTGTAAGAAGTGATGGAGGAGAGGCATGGGAGGTTCAAGGAAGTAAAAGAAAGAGGAGAGCATGAGACGGAGGTGAAGAAAGAAAGAAACAAACCAAGAAGCAGAGGGAGAAGAATGTATTTCAGAAGGAAGAAAGAGAAAGTTACATTTGAATACTGCAGTGAGTACCCATGTCTCCATGGGATTCTTTATGAAAAATTCCCTTTCATCTGACAACAAAAACAGCGCCTTTGGAGACTGTTAATCATAGAGTTACCAGGGCTCTCTGGACTGGCATGGGTTATAATCAGTGTTGGGAACATTACTTTAAAAAAGTAATTAGGGCTACTCACTACTTGTTCCAAAAAGTAACTGAGTGAGTAACTGAATTACTCTTTAATGAAAGTAACTAGTTACCAGGGAAAGTAACTTTTTGCGTTACTGTAAAAAAAAGAGCAGTTTTCACAAGTCAGTTGAAATGAGTAGAACGGGTACTTGTACATAACCTTCGATATTTATTGCACATCAACAGACAGCAAGAGGTTTGTCCTGCACTTGTATTATGTATTATGTTTGTAACAAAATTAATCAGTTAAACAATATATAGTGTTTAACTCTATAGCTAACGCGCGTGTGTGTAAAAACACTGGCTCCGATTGGCTACCATGAAACATGACTCTGCCTTAGCCAATCATAATCGCTTATCTCGTTGTTAACCAACCCGGTCTCCTCCCTAGCAGTTTGTGTTTGGAGCCAGGGGTGCGTTCGCATTACGCAGTTTATTCAATCAATTCATAGAAACGCACCGCATTTAACGTTCAGTAACGATAACGGCGTTGTAACGACGGAAACAGTAATTAGTTAGATTACCCCGTTACTGAAAAAAAGAACGCGCTACCTAACGCCGTTCTTTTAAACGCTGTTATTACAAAGACTGGTTGTCATATAAAAAGTGTCCTATTGCGTCACTCACCGCCTCCACCAGGCTGCCCGCGCTGCCGTGGGTTAGCGAGGTCGCGTCCTGGTTGAGTAGCGAGGGCACCGTGAGTGACACGGGCCGCGACGCTCTCTGATTGGTCGAGCCAACCCGGGTGTTCCCGTTGCTGTCATTGTACCTGTGAGGACATCACATACGAGCACGTGTCAATATTGTTATGTATTTTAAGCACATAAGCTGCCCCCACATAGCCACTAGGAAGCAGGATCAAACACACAAGCTGCATTACCCTCACATAGCCACTAGGAAGCAGGATCGAACACATAAGCTGCAATAACTACTCCAGCCACAGATGGCAGCACCTTTAGACAGGTGAGGATGGTGGAGCCATTACGTCACACCGATCACGCCCACTTCAAATAGGCCACGCCCACTTGACGAACACAGATGGAGAAGACAGAATCAATAGCTAGCTCGGCCGAGAGGACAGGGCCTAAGCCCGGGACTCGAAGTAGTGCGCGATATTATTCTCAATACGCGTTAGATACAATTCCCTCCCTTTTGCTTCATAGTTACCATACCGAAATAGGCCTACTTTAACAAATAAAGTGAGTTAAAAGCGACCAAGGATTGGACTACTTTCTTCAGAAAAAACGCAACAATATGGACATGTATAAGAGCTAAGGAGGTGGAGCAGGTCGACTGGCCACCAGTTGGTTGCTGGTTCAATCCCTGGCTGGTCTTATTGCCCCTGAGCAAGTCTCTAACCCGATCTGCCCCGTCCAGCTGTGAATGAATCTGTGAATGAATGGGTGAAAGTGAGGCACTAAGTGTAGTGCTTCTGAGTGGACAGAGGTTAAAAAAAATAGATACAAATTGACATAAGATGAGATGTATGTATTTACAGAACATGAAGAAGTGTATGTTGCAGGGTAAAACGGGAGGCATTCTTCAACAGGGGGACATCTAATTCTCCCATCCGAGACCGAAGAAGATCTTTACAGACAACTTGTTTTATACTCAATGTGGTTTCAGTTTGATCACTGAACCGTCCAATAGTTAAGACCATGGAGACAAGAAATCTGAATTCAAATTGCGAAAATAAAACCGTATAAATCCCGCCCGCCTCAAACTTCAGACCCATCACACACAATGTTTACATGGCCATCATCTGTGGAGAAGTTACAAAATCTGGCAATCCCTTCATGTTGCTCTCGTGACCTCGCCCAATGTACTTCCCGCCCATATGCTAGCCTTCCTGAGTGCTCACCAAGGCCCACAGTTGACCGACGGGAGGCTGCTGTTGAGCTTCTCGTGGGAGGTGGCGCCCTCTAGCTTCAGGGAGGGCACCTGCTGGTACGAGGCGTGTCCGCCGTGGGCTGGAGACAAACAGAACGATACGTTAAGGCGTGACAGTCTGACTGCTGCCCGACGGAATACATTTTGTACTATTCCCAGTTTAAATGATCCAGTTTTGATTTGACATATATTTATAATATTCTTTATTTCTGTTAAAAGTTATATTGTACTCTATTTTTATTGTATTCTATTTCATTTTTATTTATTTTTTTAAGCACAGAAAATACAGTATATAGAGTAGAAAAAATAAATAGAAGATAGAGCATGTC